>NC_055960.1:21632174-21709674 GCF_018492685.1 Alosa sapidissima | reverse complement strand
ATGAGTATGGTCTTTGAGAGCTTAGGCAGTCACTCTGGTTACTAAGGCAAAATCCCTGTATGTGTTTTTTGTGTGGAGTTGGGGGATTTTTGACACTGTGAAATTGTAGAGTCATGAACAGTGTTGCACTTCACCCGCCACCATGCTTTGCATCATAAATAAAACGAGTTCATTAATTTAGGACTAGGGGTGAGAGGAATAATAAAGCATGAATATGCTCCAGTGCTCAGGGCCAGGCTGAGGGAACAGGAAGAAAACCCACACCAAGATGCTCTTATTTGCTGGCTGCAGAGTGATAGAGAGGGAGAAAGAAAGAAAAAGAAAGAGTGAAAAGAAATGAGAGAGAAAGGGAGAGAGGGAGAGTAGAGCTTTGGGTTCCCCTTGAGTAATGCCAGTAGAGAGATAGATAGATAGATAGACTGGCTCAAATGAAGAAGAAAATTAAAAAGAATGAGAGGAGAATAAACAAGAACAGCATGGGGGGGGGGTGATAAATGGAATAGAGAGACTGAAAAGATGTGATGTGGAGCAACATAGTGAAAGAGAGAGAGAGAGAGAGAGAGAGAGAGAGAGAGAGGAAGAGAGGGAGAGAAGGAGAGACTGTGTATGAGAGAGAGAGCCTTGCATGATCTCCCCCTGAGCTCCGATCTTATGTATGTGGCTCTACACTCGGTGCTGTGGCCCCAGGATGACAGGTGAGCTAGGGGCCCCTCTCACTTCAGAGCAAGGACCCTGACCAGAGGCAAAGCTGAAACGTGTGGAATAGCTGACTTTAGAACAGACACTTTGACCAGAGGCAAAGCTGAAACGTGTGGAATAGCTGACTTTAGAACAGACACTTTGACCAGAGGCAAAGCTGAAATGTATGGAATAATATGAGATTTCAGAACAAGCACCCTGACCAGAGGCAAAGCTGAGAAGTGAGAAGTTGGAAGAGGAGAGTCGATGAATCACAAACAATCTCTTCCCTTCTTGACAAGTGGAATCACTCTCCTGATAATGACCATAGGAGGGAAATATCCTTGATGGTTAATATAAAATCGGGAATCAGTCTATTATCATCATCATTAACATCATAATCATCATCATCATCATCATCATCCTCATCAACATCATTCATAATTTGCTGAATCTGACAAGAAGTCTATTGAGCTGTAACTTTACTGACTGTAATGATGTACATACAGTGAATATATAAACTATATATTAATATATATATTAATCTACAGAAATATTCATATTAAACTATATATTAATCTACAGAAATACCTGAAATGACCCTGTAATATCACCAGTGCTTGTCAAAATGCTACCAGAGGGTTTAAATTGATGGCAATAATTTTGGAGTTTCAAGACTAGTTTTAGTTAGCGATGTGGCCCCTCTTGCCATCTGGAGAACCAACCACGTGGGCTTGTTTTTCCGCCAAACTTCTTTCTTTGTTTAACCCATACAAAAGTGACTTGCATTGTTAGTTAGAAGAAGAATGAGAACTAGATGGAGAACTGAAAAAGAGAGAGAGAGGTTGATCCAACAGAGGCCATAGCCTCTGTGCCATGGCCTACATAGACCATAGACCATTTTTTACCCTCTCTGCTTGTAACAGAATAAACCTGATTCCTGAGTTTTCCTGAAGTTTGCCAGTCTAAGATTAATATATTAAGTAATTATTCACCACAATTACTTTCAACTCCAACATCTGGGTAGATGAACACATACACAAGCAATAAGGCTTGTGACCCTACTGTATGTGGACAAATGGCACCATACGCCTGCGACATCTTAGTCACTCAGCTATTACTCAGCCGTTATTCAGCCGTTCATTTCTATCTCTTAGGTGACCGCTTTGGGTAGCCTTCCATAGGAAGCTCATTAGAAGTCACATCTAGCAGTGACCCTGCACATCGCAGGCCTCTTCACACCTTTAACTAGAGCTAAATTGGAGTCATCCACAGACTCAAGTCAACCCAAGCCTCACTGCCTGTTTTTATGTGTTTGTGAAGATGAGGGTTTATGCCTCTGGGGTCTATAGACTGCATTTCTGGAAGCCTCTGCCAAAGGGCTTGAAGGCACTATTGCCCTGCTGACATTTTACAGCTATATGTTAAAAACCTTACCTTTTTCTCTTATTTTTAGAGTAACCTTCACTTATTACATGTTTTATGTTAATGGTTTTTATTTCTAGTATTAGCTACGTATTTGATTTGTCAGTCTTAGTTTTACCCTTTTACCACTTTGATTGCTCATTTGTAGGCATTTATATTTAAAATGATTTAAAGTTAAACTGTAAAGAGCTGGCAGTAAGGGAAAGTTGCTCACCATATCTGCTCTCATTTTAAACAAAGGCCAAGCATCCTAATGGTTCTTCAGAGCTGTGATACCACAGCCATACAAGTTCATTCACGTATCAGATAATTTCATCAAAGAGAACACACTAAAATGGAGATTTGTTTTGGCAGTTAATCGAGGATTGAACATGGCTTGATTAGAGTGTATTAGTGTCGCTGAGCTAATTCATTTAGAGTTTGTTTACAAGGCATCGCATTAGGACAAATTACTTCACTGTGCATGTGGTTTCTTAATGGATATATGGGCTAAAGCATCTTTCAATGGAGTACATTGTCCCCTGACACTGCCTGTCATATCCTATGGCACTAAACAACAAAGCAAAATTTGGTTTTTGGATACTTAAATTAAGCTTTTTTGTTTTATTATCGTTTACTATGAGATTGATTACAATGCCTTCTGTTCATTCATCGGTATGCTTATTGTGTTCAACACAAGTCTAATTTTAAGATAGCTTCAAGGAGCTACAGCGCAGCTCAAAAAATGCAGGAGTGCTATCATTTATTCATTGGGCAGATGCTTCTATTTGAATCGGAAGCTCTTGAACGATGAAAAAGTAGCCAAGAATAGAATCTACATTTCAGACATGCCCTCCCTTGCACGGGTGGAATCGGTGTGACTGAGAGCTTCCTGTTCACATGTGAAAAGGATGTCTCCTTTGGATATTACTGAAAATCTGGCCTTTTCAGCCTGTCTCGCTCCAGTAGACACACACACACACACACACACACACACACACACACACACACACACACACACACACACACACACACACACATTGTCACAAATGCATGCATGCACACATACAAACACATACTCATGTATAAACATAAACACGGTTTCTTCTAAAGCACTGTGATGAGCTACAGCTATGTTTACCTAATCTCATGACTTAATGTGTATTACATAATGTCCAGGAGCCATGTCAATGTCTAATGTAAGTACTGATTGATGCAACCTTTTGTTTATATTTACGGTATTTGGAAGATGCTTTTGTCCAAAATGACTTACACTATAGAAACACTGCATTAGTTACAATACAATACATTAGCTACAATCATTTAAAAAATAAAGTTGAAAAGCCTACATTAAGCATATACTGTATTATAGTAATAATAACAACATTAACAACAAAGTCTCCACTTCTCAAACACACACACACACATATGTGTGCACGCACACACATACACACAAACACAGAGAGAGAGAGAGAGAGAGAGAGAGAAAGAGAAAGAGAAATAAATAAATCCAAATAGCCATAAGTCACCTACACCCATCATACTTTTCCTTTAATAAGACTTTAGATTGAATTCACATCCTGTATTTCACACATAACCCCCATTTCACCATCAGTTCACTACCATAAATGACACACACACACACACACACACACACACACACACGTCTCTCTCTCAATACCTCATTCAATCTGATATAGTTATACCCTCTTAGTGTCCTCCCAGGTGTAGCCCACATTTCATCAATATTAGCATATTTTGCTGCTCTCTGTCCATTGAATAATTGATGTCTTCTGCCCTCTCGCTGGCAAGGAAATAAGATGTAACAGCACTCAAATAACTTTGAGATAAAGGAAAAATGATTAAAAAGAGATAAGTCATTTTAACTAGGAGTGGAAAGACCCAGCGAGACACATTCAGCATGCAAATGAATTGAGAAAAAAAGAATTTGGCAACTTTATGAGAATAATTATTTCACTTCTTTATGTTTTTTGGCTTTGGGAAGTTGTGTTTACTGGGACATCGAGACGTTTAATCAGAGACACCCCACTGTAATCAGCCACATTTAAACCTACATCAAGGCATTGCTCTGTTTAGCAGTCTCTCCCTAAGTGGCCCTAGAGTGGTAATCACAGAACGTGAAGTAAACAGTGGATAGCGATGTTTCCTCTCCTTTCTTCCAATGGACGAATGGTGCATGTGCATGTTTGCTGATAAGCTGCCAGACAATTCATCCTCTTGTCTGTCTCTCTCTCTCTTTGTCTCTGTCTTTGTCTACCTGTTTGTCTGTCTTTGTGTCTGTCTGAGTTGTTTTGGCAGGTATAAGTATCAGATTAGTTTCCTTTGTGTTTCCTCTTGCACTACGACACACTAAGGCCCTCACAGAGTCACCCGCTGCGTTTAAACCAAATGTCATCATCACAGCTGCAAATCAACATTATTACACGTCCCTTTCGGTCTTCTAGCGCGAGCAGCAAATCACGGACACGTTCACACCTTGTATGGCACAGCTTCTGACAGTAAACTGATCGCGAATAATAGCCTACACACCACAAGGGCATTAACAGACAAGGGCAAGCACCACACACAAGGACATCTTTAAAAAGGGAAAAGAGAGAGAGAGAGACAAAAAAAAAACAGAAAACCATTTAAGTATGCGGGTAGTTTTTACATAGTTGCCAACACCTCTGAAAAGCTGCAGTGTCAGTATGGCAGAAAGTGCTGTTTTTGTCATTACCCTTCTGTCTATCCGGCCCGGGTAAAGGACGAGCTGCCAAACTGTCAGGCAGCTGCCTTTTTTCATCCCCCTCCTCTCCTCAAAGCCTCCATTTATATTCGACAGGCCTGCATTAGGAGGACTCTGGGAGGGTGGGTGTGGGGGGTGGGGGGTGGGGGGTGATGGACGTTGGGCAGGGACGTGGGGGCGCCTTGCACAGTTCACGCCAGGTTAAAACAATCTCCCTCGCTGGACCAAAACAAAGCCAGAGAAGAGGTGAGGAGAGGAGAGCAGAGGAGAGGAGAGGAGTGGGGGGAAGGCAGGTAACTTTAGCGGAAGTGGAAACTTCTAGAAGAGAAAATGTTTAAGGGCGAGCAGGACAAGAGAGTTGATCAGAGAGCTTATTGTTTTTGTTGCTGTCGTTGGGGAGGGGAGTCTTGGGGGCATCGAGGAGACACCTGCTCTCCATGGCTCTTGAAGGAGAGAGAAGGGGGTGAGAAGAAAGGCGCCAACCGACACCAATAAACAACAACAACACAAGCACCAGCAGCAATGAGGTGCTGATGGATGGAGGCTGGCGTGAGGCGCGGGATCGAAGCGATTGATTTGAGAGCGGTATCTCACCGGTCCTTTTACCCTCTGCTCTGTCAAAGACAAGCTGGAGGGAGACGGATGCTGTCTCCTCACACACTGGATTAATGGTGGAGGAGGGGGAAGACAGGTCAGTCTGGAGCAGCACGGGCTATGCCACCGGACACTACACCTCTCTCTGTGTGTGTGTGTGTGTGTGTGTGTGTGTGTGAAATGGGTTGTGGGGCATGTCAGAGTGTGGGGGCAGGTGCAGGTGTGTATGTGTGTGTGTGTGTGTGTGTGTGTGTGTGTGTGTGTGTGTGTGTGTGCGTATGTGTAAAAAGGTTTGTTGGACTTGTCAGAATGTAGGCGTATTTGGAGGTGTGTAGGTGTGTGTGTGTGTGCGAGAGTGTGAGAGAGAGAGAGAGAGAGAGGGGGAAAAAGATATTCAGACTTTCTTCCAATCCAACAGCACTTTCAATGACTTATTCTTCACTATGGCGACTTTTCCTCATTTATACAAGTATATAAATGTCTGTCATTATTTTAGATGAGGCCTCATCTGAAGCAGGCATATGCATTGAATACAGTCTAACAAATGAAGTTAGCAACAAGCTCTAACGATATCCCCTGCTGTTCTTGAAGGCTGTTCATGAGTAATGTCATTTCACAAGCCAGACTTTTGGCTATTGGCAAAGTATGGTGCCCAATATTATCCAACATGATCAATTATGGGACAGCCGTGGCCTACTGGTTAGGGCTTTGGGCTTGTGACCGAAGGGTTGCTGGTTCGATCCCCGAAAAATGTGGTTGAGCACTACTCTCCCATGCCCACATCCACGGCTGAAGTGCCCTTGAGCAAGGCACGTAACCCCTCACTGTTCCCCGGGCACCGCTGTAGCAGGCAGCTCACTGCTCCGGGTTAGTCTGTGCTTCACCTCACTGTGTGTGTTTCACTAATTCAAGGATTGGGATAAATGCAGATACCAAATTTCCCTCACGGGATCAAAAGAGTATATATACTTATACTTACTAATTGCTGCCTACATTGAATAGAATAGTCTTTTTTTTACTTGACAGAGTTAAAAAATGTTCAAATAGCCTATCAAAATTAAAGGAGAATTAAAGGAGTTTTTTCACATAGATCAACAGTTTCCTAGCATACAAATAATTACTTCTTCATGCATGAAAAATGTTGGTTCCTGTAACGGATAAGAGTGGTCACCTTAGCACATCAGTAACAGATAGACTGTAGCATCTAGACATCTCTTCCCTAAACAGAACAGACACCAGTAACTGAAAGCGTACACAATGCCTTGGTAGTAGGTACTATATAAATATACAACACAAATGTCTTGGGAATAGGTCAGAGAGACTGAAGTATCTCAAAATGTAGCAGGACTCTTCTACTCTTTAGAGGTCATTAATGGCTGTGTCTGGTTTCACTTAAGTATTCCAAGAGGGTAAATAAAGAAAGGATATGAAGGTCACAGTCTGCGCTCTGCAGGCCTTTACTTTAACTCTGCTTCCTGCAGACAAAAAGTGTTGATGATTCCCCTTTTGTTCTAGTATGTTCCAGAGAGAGAGCAAAGGAGAGACAAAGAGAGAGAGAGATAGGGAGAAAGGGAGGGAGAATTTTAAGTACAAGAGAGTGAGACGTAGATAGAGAGAATGAAAGTGGTGGAGGAAGAAGAGAAAAAGAAAGAAGTGAGAAAGAGAGGTGAGAATGAGAGTAGAGCATGAAAGTGAGAGAAAAGGGAGAAAGAAAACAGAGGAAAGAGAGAGGGAGAGAGAGAGAGAGAGAGGGAGATAGAGAGAGAGCGCATGGCACTGAAGGTGACGTTAACATTCATTGTCTGCAACTCTCAGCCCCTTGCACTTGCAATTTCACAGTGGCACAGAAAAGCGTGAGTTTTCACAAAATATTCCCCGTTAGGCCGGCAAGACAACAGGGTGCGTGCTCCTCTCCCAGATTAATGAGGAGAAGAATACAAGCAGACAGCAATGGAATTAACAAGAGCCTTCCCTCTGCACCCCCCCCCACAACCCCACCCCACTCATCCACGCAAACTCTACTGCTGTCTAATCATAAAATGGCTTAGTGTTATAAGATGGCACCACACATTTTGTTTTCCCCACCATTCTTCACTTCTCTTTTCCACTCTCTGAGAAGAAAGTACTTGTAAAACAAGATGGTGGGGAAAAAAACACAACATATCCAGAATTTCCCCTCATATGACAGTTATGGGTGTGTCGACGAGTTTTAGGTGGTCTTGTAATAACCCCCCTGTTGAGACTAGGATGTCGTCTACGTAGTGAGTGACGTCACCTGTTGCGATTAAGGGTTCCAAAACATCCGCCACTGCACTGTGAAAGATGGCAGGACTGTTATGTAGGCCTTGTGGCATTCTCTCCCATGTGTATTGAATCTGATTGATGGTGAACGCCAATTTCCATTGATCTTCTCGTTTGACTTGGATTGACCAAAATCCGTTTTTGATGTCTAACACTGTAAACCACTTTGCATCTGTTGATATGTGAGATAGAAGTGGGTTGGCGACGATTGCTGTGGCTTTTGGCAGGACTTTGTTTAATCGCTGATAGTCGATGCATAAACGCCATTTGCCATTAGCCTTAGGGACTGGTAGGCATGGAGAATTGGTCGTGGAACAGCAGCGACGCACAATGTGTCTTGTTTCAAGTTGTTTGACTATTTCGTGAACAGCAGCCTCTGCTTCCGGTTTGATGCAATATTGTTTTTGTGGGGGAGGTGGCTCCCCCTGGATGGCGACTTCAAAGTCGATGAGGCCGCAGTCATTTTCGTGATTTGCCCAAATCGCGCTATGTTTGTCAATTGGTTGCTGTATGGGATCCGTGTTTGAAACAGACATGACATATGCGCGTTAGGAGTTTGGTGTTTTGTTGTCAAGCCTGTGTTAATTGCAATCTGCTTCTCAAAGCAATGAATCACAAATCTGTATTTTTGCATAATATCCATTCTTAGTATAGTTCCTTCACTATTTTCGGGTAGATACCATAGTGGTTCCGTCAGTACGGCTACACCTAGGTCCAGCCGGACAGGTTGCGTTTTTGTTGCAGTCATGGGGAAATCTCCGATGCCAGAGACTTGAACAGTTTCGTTTGTTAAGGGTAACAGGATGTTTGTGCATGAGCATGCGGCACCAGTATCAACTAAGATGTGTACTAACCGGCCTCCAAGATTAGCTTTGATTTTGATACGATTACCGTTTGAAATGATGCTCCCGATGGGTATTCTTTTTGTACGTGTCTTGGTGGTTGTGTATCGTCGTAGTGTGTCTCGCAGAGACAATTCTATTGTGCTCTCGTGAGAACTCTGGCAAAAGCCACGCCCCCTAGTTATTGTTACTACGCCCGTCAAACTCAGAACGGAGTTGTGAGAAATTCAATGGAAAAGTTACAGCACGAGGCTCTTTTAGAGAGCCACGGACCTAAAATCATTTACAATCATTTACAATCCGTTGAAAGACTGCAGTATGACATGGAGACGCATGTATAAAAACTCATATCTAGCTTTGTTGGGTGACAAACTTAAACGGGAGGCGAGTGCGATTTACTGATATTAATATTAGCTGTGCTAGATAGACTTGCATGCATGTTACAAGGACACTGGGCCATGTCATGTAAGGAACATGGTGCTGCCAAAAAACGGAAACATAGCCTACATTGCAGAGCCACTTCAACTTTATTATTATATGGTGAATAAATGTTACACTACTGTGCACAGCCCCATGCTTCTCTGACGTGACGAAGTTAGCACGTTATTATATATCAGAGTACTCCTAAGAGCCCAAAAGATTCTGAAGGACTCTTCTCATCCTAACAATGGATTATTCCTACCGCTGAAATCAAGAAGACGCCTATGTAGTCACAAAGCCAGAACTGAGAGACTCAGGAGAAGTTTTTATCCCCAGGCCATCCGAACTCTGAACTCACACTATACTGACTTTGCACACATTCACTCCTCAGCACTCTCAAACATATCCCAACTCTGAACTCACACTATACTGACTTTGCACTCATTCACTCCTCAGCACTCATGCACTCCTCAGCACTCACTCCCCCCCCCACACACACACACACCTACATGATTTTTAGCACTTTTACATCACTCTCCCTATGCTACAGACCTTTTATTTATTTTCTTATTTCATCACACGTCAAAACACACACACACACACACACACACACACACACACACACACACACACACACACACATACACACATACACACACACACACACATATCTGACTTTCTCCAACTTTTGCACATCTCCATAGAACTTTTTATTTATTATTTTTGATTTCTCCTCCATCTATCTACCCATGTCCTTGATTGCCTAGCCTTTCTGCCCCTATCCCCCACCCCACCCCCATCCCCAACACACACACAAAAAAAACACCCCCCAATACACAGCACATTGTCTCATGAGGAAGCTTCTCCAACACACATATTGCACACTGCCCTCTCCCCACATACACAGCACACTATCCCATCTCCCCTGTCACCCCCCCAACACACACACCAAGACCCCTGGCAGTTGGGTTAGCCCCTTGAGCCGTGGATCTGCCCAAGGTTTCTTCCTTGGTAAGGGAGTTTTTCCTTGCCCCTGTTGCTCTTGGGGGCTCCTTGTTGGTGCCCCCCGCCCAATCCCAATCCTCCCCCACCTTTCTTATGCAGCCCTTGCCACTTAATCTACTAAACCCCTTCTACTGCACTTTTTACCCCCCATAACTGCACAAATAGGCTGACACCATACATAATTTCACTGCATTTCTTACTTCCAGTAGCTATATGCATGTGACAATAAACTTCCTTGTATCCTTGTATCCTTGTATTAGCAGCGGTCAGCTAACTATGCTAACGTTAGTTATCTACAAGTCTCCTCCAAGTGACAATCATTTTATACACAATGCTGGCAATGCTGAAAACAATTAACATCCTTATTTATCTTACTTACATTGAGTTGACTGTGTGGGTTAATCCACAGATGTGGTGGAGCACTGTTTCGTTATGGTTTGCTAAGGAGTAGTGCTTAACCCTTTGCTTTAAAATAGTGGCCACTGGGACAAGAGAATTTAATCTAATTTAACATAATTACAGAAAACGTAATCAACATTGAAAGGCATTTTTCTGTGTATCGGTGTTGTGTTAATCCCACATATGTCATTTGACTGTCCTTTTCAACTCACTCAACTCAGTATCACTATAAAATCCCATAAAACTGGACAAATATCAAGGCTCCCAATACATTTCTATGGAGCCATAAGGTGAAGTTGACAGGCCATGTCTGGCTGCACGAAGCTACTGGACTGCCATTGGCTCATCTGCGTTCGATGGGCGGGGTTTTGCTAACGGTCAATTTTGGACCAGATACAACACACACACAAGAGCATACAATGTGCCAGATGAAGGCCATATCTATTCCACAATCATGTCCAGTTTTGTTACCTTTTATTTATAATGTGCATTTAAAATCTACCCGGACCCCAAGTGATTTCAGGACATACAATTGAAGTGAACAATAAATGTGAATAATAGGAATAAAAATAAGACGAAAGCTGAAAAAACAAACAAATAAGAAGAAGAATTGGTGAACAGGGCCCTGCTATTATCTATGCCGTGGGTAACTACAGTTCAATCAGACCGTGTGAACCAGACCGAGACCGAGTGAATAAGGGCTGGCTGCTATACCTAAGAACTAGCAAGCTGTGGTGACTGATTTCTTCTTTCTTTTTCTCTTTTTATTTTTTCCTTTTCTTTTTTGAAACACTGAAGAGACTGCAAGACTTTTTCTCTCATCCCAAACCAGGCCATTTGTCTGTGTCATGACCCAACACAGATATGTGATTGCGGGAGAGTAGTTCATTTTATGGTGGCTTTCAGTGGAAAAACCGTACATCTCAGCAGTTATCAGGCCTGATCTATTATCCACTTCAGCTCAGAGATTGCCACTGGCAGAAAAGCATTTGGAAAATAAAATTGTGGCTTTTCTGTTGTTGTTAGTGTTGTTGTTGTTATTGTTGTTTGTATATTTGTTTTGTTTCACCACTTTTAATGTTCACCCACGTCACCACTGTCAGGGTTTTCTCTGTTTCAGTGTTTTTGGCAGCCTAATCTCAGTCTTGAAGATGTGTGCTGAAAACACAGAGAATAATGAATAGGCTCAGAAATTAGCAAGCCAATCACACCAGGTAATTGTGTTTTATAACACAGATGTGGATGTTTGGGAAGATCTGTCCTCACACCTCTCTCTCTCTCTCTCTCTCTCTCTGTCTGTCTCTCTCTCTCTCTCCCTTTCTCTCTGCTCTCTCACCTATCTCCCTATTTCGTTCAGATTCTTCCTCTTCATCCACTCTTTCTTTCTCCTTCTCTCTCTCATCTCTTTTCCTGTCTCACGCATCTGTCTCTGTCACCTCTCTCCCCCTCCCTCCTTCTCTCTCTCTCTCTCTCTTTCTCATCTCTGCCATAGTCCTTAGGACCTGTTGTCCCCTCTCAATCCCCCTGTCATGAGAAATAAATTGCCGTCACCCAGTGCGGGTCAAAACAACAGAGATGTCATTATTTTCACGACAATTGATCATACCGTTGGAGACAAAAGTCAATAGTCTCTATAATTGTTCCAGGTCTCAAGCCTCAAGAGCAGTCTGTGTCTCACAGTTAGAGAGTGATTTGGCTTGTTTTGAAATTCATGTTTTAGACTTTTTTTCAAACCAGAGCAGCCTTGATGATAACTCACTGATCTGTTAAATTGAATCCGTCTCCGAATGTGTGCTTGGGATAAAATACTGGCCAGGGCTTTTCCAACAGAAACCTATTTAAAGCATGAGAAAACCATGCTCAAAACAGACCTTCATTGGGTGAAAACACTGTGATGTATATTTAGCAGATTAGATGATCTTCTATGCAAAGGCACTTACTGTACGGTTCAAGAGACACTCAATCAGCATACACCCACACACAGTCTACTTCATATGGCAGGTGACTGTTCAACAGACTCCTTCCACCTCCAGATCGGATTCATTCTATAGTCTGCAGCAACGTGGGATTGAAGCAGAATTTATATGATGTTCACTGTCAAAGTGCAAATGACATTCAATTCAGTTTAATTCATTTATGTACTCTCAAGGCACTTACAGGGCCCAGAGGCTAAACCCAAACCTTGACATGACATGAGTTCTTGTCCCTGTCATGGTGTAACATAGGGTTCCTGTGTGCCTATATTTCCTGCAGTTCTAAACACAGACATAAAATGTGCCTTGTCCACAGCCTACCACTCTACGGGACTGGAGCTGAATTCCAGATATGAATGACAAGACAATACATGAATCATGACTTGAGTCACTTTTATGGTGTATAGTTCTGTTATGCTATGGTGGTGTGGTTCCTGTACCTCTATATGGTCTGTGCCAGATATAATCTGTGCCAGATCAAGACCCATATACGCTCCACAACCTCCCACTGTCTGGGGCGGCTACTGAATCCATGGCCTTTTGTCAAGTGGAGCCCCACGTAGTGCGTACTGCTGTGATGTCTGTCAGTGCAGTGTGTTTCCTGGAAGCCATGAAGGCTTCACCTAGAGTGGTCAGAGATTAAACATCCCCATGGTGTAGAGCCAGTTGTTGTGATCTAACTGTTTTATTTCTCCACTAATCCCTAATCAGCAAGGATACGCTGCTATGTTCACATATTTGTGTCTATGTTCCTTCCTTTTAAAGTTTAATTTCGGAGTAAAAACAACCTACTGTAGGGTCTTGAAAAATCCAAAGTGCTCAGGAATTGCAGAAAAAATTGAAGGTGCTCTTTGGTGTAGGGAATACAAACAGGAAATCCAAGGCACTCTTCGTATCCAAAATTTTATAAAAAGCCTTTACATGGCTATGTTACATTTATAAAAAGTTGTTTGTTGGTGCGCACATCCAAGGCAGGTGCTGGACAAAAAGTGCCAGGCTATCAAATGAAAAAAAGGGTGGAATGTCCGCACACTTGCTCCCATCAGGAATTTTTAATGACTTTCACCAGTGTGTATGTTACATTTATTCATGTTAATGTATGTTTACATGGCAAACATATATTAATGAAAGACTGCAGTGCAGCAACCCACACATAGCAGCACAGATAGCCTTCTTCAGGATCTATTTACTGTAGTTAAAGGAGAACTCTGGCCAATTTAAACACGGAGCTCAGATGATCATGTTCACAGAATACTGTCGGTTGGGAAAAAAGGTGAACAAAATCGGTGTTGTCTGGCGCAAGTTAGCCGGCTGGTGGCGAAAGCAGCCAAAGTGTCTACAAGCTATGCTATGAGAGCATGAACTAAACTTTGTGCCTCCTGACAGACTCAAAATGCCATGACAAGTGCTGTGCGACATGAACAGGGTCCTTACATGACACCACTGTGTGTGTTCAACCCAATGATTGTGAAGGAACACAAGGCCTAGACTGTCAGCCTACCTGTTTCCCTCCATTGCTTCCTGTAGCCTAAAGTCCATACCGAAGAAGAAACTAATGCCTTTTCCCATTTCCACAGAGACCAAACATGAGGTTTATGTCCAAAATAAGGTGTTGCAACAAGGATGATTCAGCATTGCAATGTTTATATATTACAGTTTTTCTCCATTGGTTTGGCTCATTTTTTTGAAACAGAAATTACATTCTCAAAATAACACAGACAAACTTCCAAACTACTTGGCAATTGTTCACAACAGAATTAAATTTCTCATTCATTTAATCAAATTGCAAATGTCTTAGTACATGTCTCTTAGTAAATGTCTCAGTATATCTTTGCAAATGATTAAGTATAGGTAGCCTCCATATAGCACAATTGCCAAGTGAGTAGACCTTGTTGGTCTAAACTGATTGTTGATTCTCAGTCTAATGGTTGTTCTCTCCTAAACATGTCAGCATCATTTCATTGTATAGCCTAAGTCACCACATGCACAATAGTTTGTTCAATTGTCAAAATTAGTCAAGAACATAATACCAAGAACATAATACCATATATATTTCTTTTTTTACAGCACTGTAGGCTACATATATTTTTCCTTGTTTTTTGTTTATGTGTTTATATTGCACTATATTGCACTACATTTTCTTTTTACAGTTTTTCTCAGTCACTTTGGTACTTTTCTCAGATCAGAATTACTGTAAAATTCTACCTGTTCAAACATCACATCATTGTGTCACTTGTGCACATCAAAAAAACAGTTCTGTTAGCTAGACAAAAAACGAGTACAATAACCATTGTCAATTGTCACAGAGGTGGTCATAAGGGATATTTCACTGGTCCTCTGCCATAGTAACAAAACATCTAAACATTTTGGCTTACAGTGCTTACACATTGCTAAAGGGACGATGCATTTTGGGGGCACTGGCTATTTATATGAGAAAGAAATTTAGTTTTGACACATAAGTGAACTGTTTTTGGAGAGATTTTTGGAGAGCTTTTGCAGGTGAACCATGGTGTTGTGCTGAACCATCCAGGTTATTTTGCCAAAAGCACCAAGAGTGTTGAGAACGTCCGGTCTGTTTCAAGAAATGAGCTAAAGCAATTGAGAAGGATCTTTGCAATTTCTTGGCACTGACTCATTATATGGGAAAAGAATTTAGTTTTGAAGAATGAGTGAAAGAATTTGGGAGAGATATGAGCTTTTGCAAGTGAGCTATGGTGTTGTGCTGAACTGTAAGACTTGTGGTTTTGCCAAATGATCTTAGTGTTTTGAGAATGTAATTTCTGCAACAACATGGAAACGCCAAAGGAGAGCTGCAGCTGCACACTACTGAATGGAATATGGAGGACAAAAGATGACAGGATAAATAAATAAATAAATGCAGACATACTTGCATCAGACAGCACAGATTTTTTTCATGTTTTTAAAACTGGCTGGAGTTCTCCTTTAAAAACTTAAAACCTTTGATTGAGATTTTATTTAAATTACCTTAATTGGCGGCGTTTTGAGCAAGACTTTGAGCAAGTTTATTTGCATTATCACTGAATGGGCTTACAGTGATGCTAACTGGGCAAGGTGCCATGTTGCTATTTTACACCACTTTTATACCGCGCCCACTGATTTGACGATACTGGACCAGGAAGCCATGTAATGGAATTTTCTTTCTACAGATACAGGTCGTGTTATAACCTCTCTGTACACTTTCAAAGTTTACAATACTTCTGTTTGTCTGTAGAAACCGTCACCGTACTACCACAGAAGTGTGATTATATTTTGAACATTGTTAGTGGTCTCTCCCTCTCACACACACGCACACAACAATACCACAACAATAGCCACAACAACAATAAAATCAACTAAACACACGTCTACTCATCCCTCCACCCGCAAGGAGTCTCTAATTCTTTTGCCTGTCAATATTATTAGTCCCCTAATGGACCCATCTGCTGGCCTGTGGATTTCTTTTCTGCATTAAAACAAGAGCTCACACAACCGGCTTGGCTTGGCAATGGGCCCACCCTCTCTGCTTCAGAAGCATCAAAGCTAATTAATGACTTACCTGAGAGAGAGCATGAATCGATCCTACTCCAGTGTCTGATGGGAAATTAAAAAATGGTTACCAACACTGCATCATGGCTGCCAAATGGAGACTGCTGCCACCGCAAGTTTTTTCTGCTTTTTTTTGCGGGGCGGGGGGGGGGGGGGGGGGCAACATAAGGGTTTGAGACACACACACACAGACAGACGTTCACACACACACACACACACACACACATACACACACCGGACATACACGCACACACACACACACATACACGCACACACACGCACACACACACACTCACACACACACACACACACACACACACACACACACACACACACACACACACACACACACACACAACCTTGCATGTCTCTCCCAAAGGATGCTATTAGATAGAGAGGCTGTCAGTTGGAAATGCTTTGGGACCAGAGTTTGGCCACAGAAAAATGTGATGGAATACATCTCATCTTCCTCTCACGCTTCTGTATTCCGCTCCTCCTCTCGCCAAACAGAATGCAGGTAGTTAGGGATCATTTCTAAAGGGTGATGAGCCTGACTGTCTCAAACAGGTGTACAACTGTCAGTGATGCAAAAGCTTTATGAATGTAGTGATTCATATGTTCTTCCTAGAGAAATACACACCATGCCAATCTCTAGGTATGGTGAAGGGTATGTGATGATGTGGGGCTATTTTAATTCCAAAGGCCAAGGGACCTTTATCAGGATGCATAGTATCCTGGTCCCATTAAATAATCTTTACAAATAAAAATCTGCCTGCCTCTATGGGAATTCAACATAGGTTTAACATAGGGGTATGAATACTTACAGGGAGTACACCCTGTACTTTAATTAATGAAGAACATTTATTTATTTTTCGATACATTATTCATTCACAAAGATTTATTATTTTTTATTCCTCTTGTTATAGGCACTGTAGATAGATAGATAGATAGATAGATAGATAGATAGATAGATAGATAGATAGACATGTTACTGCACTGACAGCCAAATGTAAATATCCAGGCATAGTGCAACACTTTTGATTCAACAATTAGTTGAATATCATATTGATGTGACTATTTTCAGAGCTAGTGAACAGCATTTAACCAGCTGCTGTGAATCCATGGACTGTGTGGAGAGAGGCACTATTGGCTCATACACATGTGTGCATGCATTGTGTATGCTGTGTACAGTAGAGGTGTGAATATTTCATGGGCTGGCTGCAGCTCTCACCCGACTGCTGTTAATCAGGACACCACAGTGCTGCTGTCCGACGCCGGGCCGTGCGTGTGTGTGTGTGTGTGTGTGTGTGCTGAGAATGGCACAGCACACAAGAAACCGCCGCGTGGCACTATGATCCCGGGGAGGGGCCGGGGAGCATGAGCGAGCAGAGAGGGGTCAGCAGGGAGATGTTTGCTGTTTTTCTGACCCTGCCGCCTATTATGCACTTCCTAGCCATTTCGTCCTCCTCCTCCTCCTCCTCCTCATTCTGCTCATGTCCAGCGTAGTGTGGCATCGTGTGGTGTGTGTGTGTGTGTGTGTGTGTGTGTGTGTGTGTGTGTATGTGTGTGTGTATGTGTGTGTGTGTGTGTGTGTGTGTGTGTGTGTGTGTGTGTGTGTGTGTGTGTGTGTGTGCCCATTGGGTGCGGCAAGCTCAGTGCTGTCACACTGAGAACTCAACTGGCCATTTCTCCCCCCAGCCATGGACTCAGATCACACAGGCTGCTTTTCTTCCTCTCACACACATTATCCTGCATTCTATCTCTCTCTCTCTTTCTCTTTTCTCTCCCTATCTGCATCTCTATCACACTGTTTCTTTTCTCAGATTTCTTTTATTCTGTTTCTATCCTGCAGTTTTTCCACATCCTCTGCTCTCTCTTATTTACCTCAATTCCTCTTTCAACCATCTTTCATCCTGATCTTACTATCCATCTCCATCTCTAGTTGCTGGTAGCTGCTGATTTTGGCTCATTCTATCTCTTAGCCTTTTTATTCTTGTTGTTATTTCACTTCACTCCCCCAATCTCTATATTCCTCCCTTCTCTCATTTTTCTTTACTTCCTTCTTCCCTTCCTTCCTTCTCTCTCTCTCCCTCTCTCTCTCCCTCTCTCTCTCTCTCTCTCTCTCTCTCTCTCTCTCTCCAGCACACATCACACAATAGAGCCAGACCTCAGTGCATGCTGTCGTGGAAGGCAGCCAACCCTGGCCAAGCCCATTTCAGCTTCTGCCGTCTCCTTCCTTAATTCTTTCCCCTCAAGACACTGAACTTCAATCTTGTCTCAATATGGCACGTTTTTTTCCCCCAGGCTTCACTTCCATTACTCCAGCTAAAGTCCAAATCGCCCATTTTATGTATTTTTTTCTCCCTTTTTCATTTTTTCCCTCTCCCAGAGGTCATTGGCCATCCTTGGAGCGGCAGTGTGTCGGTCTGTGTTACCGAGTTAAAACTGTCCTCCCCTCTGTGACCGTCACAATCTGAAAAATTCAAACGATGTTAGGTGCTGTTTGCAGCAGTTGAATGGGGCTTTTTTCAGTGTGTTTGGCTTGTAAATGCCTCATTGTTAAATTATTCAAGTGTGTAAATGTGCTAGCACATTTTAGAGGAAGTGTGAGAAGCACTTAGATGAGGAATAGAGAGGGGGGGGGGGGGGTGGAGATGTGGAGATACAGAGAGAAACTGACAGAGGAAAGAGTAAGCTATTTTAAAGAACAGGTTTAAAGCAATCTTGGAGTGCATGTTTGGATGATTACATTTCTTCTTTTTAACAACCCCAGGAGCAACAGCCCTCGTATTGGATGTGCCATTGATGTGCGTCGGCCATTAACTGCTTCATTAACACAAATGTTTGTGTAAATTCCCCTCCTTTGGGGTGCTCCAGGTAATCAGTTTCAAGTGGGCCATTACAGCCCTATCACCGTCTCCATCCCAGACTTATTCAATATGCAAATTCATTACGCGCCTCTCCCGTGTTCATTACGACTTTACACATGATAAACCCCGCCACCATTATCTGCTCTCCGAGACGCAACAAAAGCTGTTTTTGAGGTAGGAGTTGGGAGGTGGGAGGTTGGAGGTAGAAATTGGGAGGTGGGAGGCAGTGGACTGGTGGTGGGAGTAGGTGCAGCAGATTGACAAACCCATCTCACATTCTCAAGGTCTGCTGGGCACAAGTGCGGTCTCCCCGGTGGAGGAATGTTGCTGGTGTGAAGACAAGGAGGAGGAGGAGGAGGAGGAGGAGAAAAAGGAGGAGGGGGGGAGACTGCAACATGTCGCTCATGGGCGTATTCTACTCTACTCCACTCTACTCTACTCGCCTCCCCTCGCCTTGTCCCAGACCGCTCGGCGTTATCCATGCATGTTAAACAGCCATCCCTACACTTCCTTCATCCTCAGGCGCTGCCCACAACATGTGTGCGAGTTTGTGTGTGTGTGTGTGTGTGTGTGTGTGTGTGTGTGTATGTGTGTGTGTGTGTGTGTGTGTGTGTGTGTGTGTGTGTGTGTGTGTGTGTTTGTGTGTGTGTGTTTGTGCATGTGTGTGTGCATGTGTGTGTGTGTGTGTGTGTGTATATGTGTATGTGTCTTGTGTGTGACTTGGCAAAGCTCACAGTGGCTTGCCGTGCCCAGGTTTGTCTAGCCGGCGTCTCCCGCACAGATGGGGAGGAACGCCCCAGGTACGGCGGAACGCAACCCGGGGAGCGGAAGGCGGAGCGCGAGAGCGGGAAGCGGATGACCAGGCCTCTCCCCGGCAGCCCGCGCCGGGGCCCCGGAGAGTGCCGCTACAACGGATAATTAGTGCTGAACATCTGTTCGAGGAGGTTCCCCCCAACCACAGTGGGGCCTTTGGATCTTAAATCACTAGCTCGGTCCTGGACGCCTCCAAGTGCCTTTATTATGCACTATGATGAATTGTGTTCCAGTCATTATGACGGGCGCAGAATTTAACACATGGCTAACGGGTGCCAAGATGCAGCAGCAGGTTTCGCCAGAGAGTCTTCCGGAGATGACAGACGGCAACAAAAACTGCAGGAGTGAAAGAATAATAACAGAGAAGAAAATCAGATAAAACAAAGAATTACATATTTTACATCCCTCGTTTTTTTTTCAAGGTCTATAAATCAGCTTTACGGCGATGCCTCTGATCCTACCCTGGAATGAAGAAGTCCTTTGAAAAAAGAACAGGCTGAGGTGATACGATCTTCAGAGTCGAGAGTGTGTGTGAAATGTTGACATGTTATCTCTGCAAAATGACATGAAGAGGGCGAGGGTGTAATATCTTCTCCCAGCTCCACTTTTTTTTTATGTAACCACAGATAAAGTGGTGGTGGTGTGTGTGTGTGGGGGTGGTATTGTGTGTGTGTGTGGAGGGGTGGTATTGTGTCACTGATAAAGAATAAGGCAAGACGTGGAACTTTACACAATTTCTTTTTTTTTTTTAAGTCCAGTCACTTCATGAGAAACATGATGTTCCAACATGTCAGTTGGACATTTCAGACTAATCAGAGTAATAGAGTGTGATTGCTGGCAGTCGGCCAGGAAGAAACAGGGGTGATAGACTTTTAATATCCATCGTGTGTTTCTAAATCTGCCACTGGCCTCTGGCAGCCTGCGCTGCCATGGAGACACATGATTGCCATTAAAATGTGTGGGTTTTTTTGCCACATTCTGTGTCAATCATGTATGAAATTCTATTCCTTACTTTACTCACATCCTCTATTATAGCATTTATATAACCATGTTATAAATATGTCATTGAAGCCGACTGCTTGTTAATGACAAACAGTGTCAGAGTAATGCCAGTGTGAAGTGACCGTTAGAACAGTGTGAAGTGACCATTATCTGTATTTGTTGTCATTGGACATCCACATGAACTGGACATGAATGTCACTGGACATCCACATGAACTAGTAACAGAATATGACATCTACCCATGACATCTTACTGGCAAGGTTATGTCTCATGACAGGAGATTTATCCAAGTATTACGAAGACTGTCAGACAATAATAATATCAAATGACCAAACAAGCTCATGAAAAACTGACACGTCATTATCGTCTGACACTGATAGTGAAATTCAGCTAGCACAAAACCAACTCAGTCTCACCCTCATTCCCTTGACTGACTCCCCTTCCTGATGTTTGTGCCATTTTGAAAATGTAAGCCATTGGGGCCGCAACTGCCAGCTCATCAGCGACATGAGCAGTGACCTGATCCACCTTCTGGTGACCTTTCCATTAGGCCAAATTGGCTTTCTTCTCAAGAAGCTATTTACCACAAGCGAGAGAAAAAAAAATGAAATAAATGCAAACACATCAAGGAACGGGGCCAAGGAGAAAAAGATTGTTAAAAAAAACATCAACTTGTCATTGTGTGTGCATGTATGTGTGCACATGTGTGTGTGTGTGTGTGTGTGTGTGTGTGTGTGTATGTGTGTTCTCTTCCAAGCGTCTGATAGGCATCAGTTCATTCAGAGACTCACTCCCATTAACCTGTTCACAGGCTTCCGGGGAAGAGAGGAGAGAGAGAGAAGAAGGGGAGAGATTGTTTTCTTCACTCCTCTCTTCTCTTTTCTCTCTTCTCTTTTCCTTCAGTTGCATTCATCCCTCCCTCCCTTCCCCCTTCCCTCATTTGGCTCTCTCTCCTTCCATCTGTCTGTGCGAGTGGCACAAAAGATCATTTCCTTTTTCAAATTACGACAGCCCCTTCAGCTGACCCAAGGGCATTGTGGGAAAGCAGAGCAGGAGATGGCCGATGAAGTCTGATGATAGCTTGCAGAGGCGTGCCAGCCTGCTCAGGTCCTCTCTCTCTCAGGTCCTCTGCCACAAACACACACACACACACACACACACACACACACACACACACACACATACACACACACACACACACACACACACACACACACACACACGCGTGCACACACACAGGGCCGTGGGAAGTGAGTTTTGGTTGAGGGTGCTGTAGCCGGGGGGGGGGGGTTAAAAAAAGTTATTGTATTTTATTTAAACGCCTTTCTCTGTTAATGGACAACAGCATACTGCCATTGCATGACACACAGCACAGGCATACATCACTGTCAAGAACATTATGGCTACACTACAGAAAAAATGCGACAAAATGTCGCAAACCACAGATTGATACTAACGCAAACAAAGTAACCGTCTGCTATCTGACGCTACACTAGTAAGGTAACAAAGTTGCTGTAGCCTTGCACCGAAATCGACGGTGAACACAAGAAATTTAAAACTGTTGAACACCAACATAAAGTAATAATTATTGACGCTTCTGACATGGGTGTCAAAACAGGCTAAAGACTCTATCGCACAGCATATTAGACAGAACACATTGACTCAAAACATATGCATAACATAGGCCTACACAACGCAATATTCATAGGCTAGCCTACATTAAATTGATCCACATATCACAAATATAGCCTACAACAAATGCTGACATCATAAACGCACAGTGTAGCCTTTAACCTACACTTTCAAAAAGAAGAAAAAGAACGCTCTGAGGAGGCCACTGAAACAGTCACGCAAAGACACAGATTAATAAGTTCATCTACCTCGCTGAAGAGAGCTCTTGTTTGTGGATGGAGCTTACTCAATATCCATGACACCTTTCACCGTGGTGCACCGGGACTCCCCGATAACACTATGCATCATTTTAAGCTGAAGATTGAGGCGGCCCGTGTTCAGCTCCTTGGGAAACTCACGGTAATATTCAGCTAGCCTACTTAATATGGCATATTGTCGTACCATAAAGCTAGCGCCATAGGATATCTCCCTCAGGTTTGTTTTGTTAATTTGTTTAGTTTTTGTTTAGATCTCCCAGGTCTAATGTAGGCCTAACATTTTTTAGTGCATAATAGAATAATAGACAGGGGGACGGAGAGCTTCTTTTTTTTCTGATCGTGAGTTGTATGACATATAAATACACGTGCTTTCCTGCACTTCCCACGGCTATGCACACACACTAGACACACACACACACAGAGAGAGAGAAAGAGAGACAGACGCACACAGACACACACACACACACACACACACACACAAGAGGACACACAAAGAGGAGGTGTATCAGACCAGAAACCCAAATGAGCAGCTGAGACCCAGTGGAGTCCAGAGAGCTGAAACTCGTGTAACCTCCCTGATTTCTCAGGCTAGGCCTTCATTTAGAGCAGGGTCTGTTGAACTCTGGTCATTGCTATCTGACATCAACCTCCTTCAAAATGGAGTTCTAATCAAAAAAAGCCTGTCAAGGAATAACACTAAATAACAATAGAGCAACGGACAAAAGGCACAACATCATTATTTGTGTGTCTTTGTCCGTGTCTGTGACGCTCCACAATTGCGCTCCAGTTCTTGAGATTCTCTCTATGAAAACCCACGACATGACATTACAACCCCCTCCTTTGAGTACACTATGTATGATCGTATGATTGTGATTTGAACCTGGCCACACATCCAATGACACCCGTACTTACGTTGCACCCTGTACAGACCAAACAGCCTATCATCTTAACATTTCATTTCATATGTGTAGATAACATTTTTTAATTTAAGGTTGCAAGGTTCTATACATTTTACAGAAAAAGTAAAAAGAGGAGGGGGCGGGGGGTATTAAAATGTTATAAAAGAGGGAGGTGAAGATATGACTCCCACATGTCCTACCACAGGAAGAGGAAATCCCAAACTGTGTCAGGTCAGAGTAGTATTGACAGTAAGCCTGGAGAGCAGACAAACGGCATATAGCCTGTAGAACTCCACACCAAACAATGGACACAATAACATCAAACCCCACTCTAAACGAAATTATAATATCCAATTTGGGGGGAATGAAACCCATTAGGATATTGAACAGTGAGAAAGGTTGACAATTAGATCAACAAGCAGCAAAGTTCCTCCGCCAGACATTTCCAGTTCATCTTGGGTGTTCTCAAGATCCAATGGTTTTTCATTACGCTCTGTCAGGATGTATTACGAAAGGGAGGAATCTAATTCTGGTCCATGTATCTGACAGTATTTCAAACTAATTCATCTAGTCAAGGTGCAGCCTCGACGAACTCACCAGATGGTGTTTGTGTAAGCTCCCAGCTTTATCTCTTATCTTGGTGCTTCTAAAAAAGGCCAAGATTGTGTACACATTACATTTTGTTTCATGAGATGTTGTTGCAGCATCACACCTTGTTTTTCTTGGAAAATATTTGAGATGTGTATTTCAAGTGTGGTAGGATGTCTAGTTTTCAGTTTGAGGTCAGCTGCATGAAGAAGGTGATAGCAACCGAGGTGCTGGCATCTAGGCCATGCTCATGGGTTAGATCCCCAAGCAGTGAACATATACCGTCCACTGGATTGAAAGCAACTGAAAGGTGAATACATGCCTCTATATCTTAAACGTAAATCTAAAGACATACTTCATTCAACCACATCATGTACAAATGGTCCATGGTACAACTACACCTTAATATACTTTTGGGGGAAAAAAGTATGCTTAACAATCCTATAGAAGTTTGTGTTTTTAATTACGACTTTTAGCAGATGTGAGAAGGTCAGGGCCGCATGCAAATGTTGGTGAAATGGTAAAATGGTGAGGGCCTTTCACAGCACACAAAGTGAAACGTATGGGCAGAATGAGAGCAAAAAAGGACCTTAATTGCAGTATCAGGCTGTGAGCTCTATATGCTCTGCATGACGATTTGGCGAAATGTGTCACTCTCCTGAGCGGGGAGTGATGTCGGCACGTTCATGCACGCTCCCTGCCGTCTGCAATGGGCGTGAACAACACCCCTTTTCCTAGTGTTAAAATGCAAAAGAACAACGATAAAGCACTTGGCATTTCCAGATGGAACACAAAAGAGAATGCCGAGCCTGGAGTGCTTCGTGTAAAGGTGTGGGCGATAAGGCAATGGCCTATGTGATCTGACTAGAATGTCTCTGGCATACTTTCCCTATAGCCAGAAAAGAGGGATATGCCACGTTTGGCCAAGCATGGCAGTTAGTTCCCCTGTTATTTGTAGAGTAAACTTGGGTCTGGACCAAAGAAGGTCCTGATGCTGTCCAGAATCCACTTCCGTCTGGGATAGATTGGTCACCCTGTATGTTACAGCTCGCTGGCCTAAAGCACAGGCCTCATGGTAAACAGTTATGGCAGTTATGATTCAACCCACTTGAGACTCCTCAAGTCCTCCAGCGCAAATGTCAGAGAAACTTGCTTGGGTTGTGTGTGTGTGTGTGTGTGTGTGTGTGTGTGTGTGTGTGTGTGTGTGTGAGAGAGAGAGAGAGAGAGAGAGAGAGTTAGTGCACATGCATGTGTCAGTGGATGTCTAGCTTTGAAACTGTGTTCAGTCGTGTGTTAGTGTGTGTGTGTGTGTGTGTGTGTGTGTGTGTGTGTGTGTGTTCTCTTGCTTTCCTATCGCATCATATCCATCAAACTTTTGAAGAGAACCCCCCCCCCCCCCTCCTCCACCCACCCACCCACTCACCCACATCGCATAGGCAGAAGCAGGGAGGCACCGAGGATCCAAACGGCGCCTTGCCATTTTAATGAAATATTACAGCACATAAAGGTGAAGCGCGCCATGGCTCGTGTCGCTACACTAACGGGGCTATGAAGTGCACAAAGGTTAATTCTCCGATCTGAAGCCTGATTTAAATCATTGTTTGTAAATTATAAAGGGGCCTTCCCTGGGAGCCGCCGCGCTGTGCTCGACGAAGCCTCCTCTGGAGTCACTTGCTGCTTTGCCTGTCTGATTACTCTTAATGAATTATGCAAATGGATTTTTATCTCTTGCGATTTGGGGATGTTTCTGTATTGTTTTATTAATGCATTTTGGAATTACTCCGTACAATCGCAGACTCGGCTCAGGCCTGCTTTGCGAGGATTTGGTATTCATACCCATTTCTTTATTAAATCGGCGGTGGTCTCGGGTGCATTTGCGCGCAGGAATGAGAAATTAGTCATTACAGTAATTTAATGACTTTTCGCCGCATTCGCCACCTCGGCCGTGGCTGCCGAGTGCAGACCCAGCCTCGCTCCCTATCAGCTCATCGTGCCGGCCTCCCCCGAGTTTGATCTTTGGGAGCATGTCTCTTTAATTTCTACTTAATTAATTACGTTTGTTATCAGGGAGTGTCCTGTGGCGAGAGCACCGTTTCAATTACGGCGGGAAATTGACATAACAAAACATTAAAGGGGGCGACTGATGCGAGAGGAGGTAATGGCACCTGTCTGCCTATACTGTTTCCTGTGAAGGCTCTGCTGTTACGCGCTATTAACAGACACACGTTAGTTATTAAGAAACCAGCGTGACTGTCTGAGTAATCCAATAAATGCTTGGTTCCCAATGTTAAGACCATGGTTTACCATTCGCCAAAAGCAGAGAGACTGTGATCCCCCCCACTTGTGTAAATGCCTCTTCTAAATGACAACACTAACTCATCTTCCATTGGTGACACACATGTTGATACAGATTGCACTGTAGACACCTGTGGTTCAATCCAAATATTTGCTACTGGATCAAATCACTGGCAATCAGACAGGGGACTCTACAGTGGCTCTGCCTAATGTCAGGTCTGCACAAAAGATTGTCCAGCCTATAAAAAAGGATGAGGCATTATTTATCTATCACCTAAAGCAAATCCAGCAGGATTTATCAGATAGATAAAATCAGCCTTCCTCTCTCAGTCCGATTCTCTATCCATATGTCTATTTCACCATGCGTTGAAATATAGGTTGAAATATAACACTTAAAATATCGACCAGGATTTCTAAATGTGTGATAGTTGACATACAGTATTCAGAGGAATCACAAATCACATATTGCAACAGGTAATTTACGTCAGGTCAACATAATTGTGTGATGATGGTCGATGGTGGTCATGAGGAGATGATTGAAGAATGTGACAAAAAATATTATGGGCTTTAAATCATGTAAAATCCCTGACTGCACCTTTAAAGATAGGTTAAGATCAGTGATGCCAGTAACGCGTAAATCTATTTTGACCACTTTTTTCGGTAACGAGTAATCTAAGCGCTACTATTTACAAACCAGTAATCAGATTAAAGTTACTTATCTAAATCACTGTGCGTTACTATTTTTGTCATTTTCCTTAGTAAAAATATATATTCTTTGCTTTCTTCTTGTCTCGGGGATTAACGTCATGTAGGCTATGCCAACCTTTTCAGCATGAAGACAACTCACGTGTAAAACCATGCAGCGACACAAACGTAAACAACAATGGAGGGAGGAGAGAGATACGTTTTATCTATACAGTCATTATTTTGAGTTTGTGTCAGCTAAACATGACAACATAAAGGTACCTTGTACATTCTGTGGACAAAGTGCTGTCTAGCTAGACATCCCAAGTCTCCCGAAGTTTTGGGAGTCTCCCACATATTGATATCCTGACGCCCGCAAATTACATAAAATCTAAGTTTAACGCGCAGACAACGGAGAGGGAGAGAGAGAGGAGTGGTACGTGTGTGCCTGCAAGCGCATCCAAGACAGAGAGCATCCTCGTCTGTTTTGCTAAATCAACCAATCAGTTTTCAGTGTTGGTGGGCTTATATCTCTTTTCTCCCGAACTTAATTAATCAGTTCAGTTAGTGTATCTAGGAACAGGAGTGTCATGGCAGAGTCAGTGCCCCTCAAAAAGGAACATTTAAGACCCATTTCACATCAGACTACACAAAAGTGTACCCAATTGTCTCATAAGAGTAAAACATAATGATAGTATTGCACACTGCACTGTTTGTAACAGTGACTTTAGCATTGCTCACGGCGGGTTAAATGATTGCAAAAGACTTGTTGAGGTGAGTTTAACAAGTGTAATTTCATTTGCATATTACTCAGGCCTATACTAGATGGCTAGTTGCCAAGGCTACATGAAAAGGCCAAACTACCAAAATCTACATATTTTACTATCACAATTTCTATCAATAGGCCTTCCTTATTTGGTGTACTGACATTATTGAACAAACATCTGCATTTCAGTATCTAAGTACAGTAGGTTAGGTTGGGATGTCTGCTATACATTGTTGGCATTACTGTTAAAATGCACTTCCAGTATAGTGAGTATTGGCAAACCCGGTTATCATTTTTATGTTGAGGCGGTGGGGGTGTTGCCGGCAGCTGCTGAAAGTAACTAATAAAGAAACTTGTAATCTAACTTTTACTAACTTTTAAAATCACGTAATCAGTAAAGTAACTAAGTTACTTTTTAAAGGAGTGATCAGTAATCAGTAATCAGATTACTTTTTCAAGGTAACTGTGGCAACACTGGTTAAGATGGATAGGTAGATATTTATTTATCACTGCACACAGCTCCTCTGAGAATCCCCCGCTGGTTTGTGGCGTTTTCCTTCCTTTATTCTTTGGCTTCACCTGCATCTGCGAGGTGTTTCATGTTTCAGCCGTGGTGCAAGTTCAATAAAGTTGTCTGAGGGGTTGAGACGGGGCTCTGAGCAAACGTTCTAATCCAGAATGGCACCGAGCATTAGAGTTGGTGTGAACAGTATTGATCCATCGGTCAGGGTCAGGTTATGTCTTTATCTCTCTGTCTGTTCTCTCTCTCTCTCTCGCTCTTTATGCAGAATCTCTCTCTCTCTCTCTCTCTCTCTCTCTCTCACACACACACACACACACACTCGCTCAAATCTCTTCCCCTTTTTGCGTGAATGGTTTCCTGGTTATCAGACCGCATGTGTCATATGATAACATGTACAGTATTCCATGCGGTGTGGAGTTCAGGTCACAGAGCCCCAGACCGCACGACACCAGTCACATCAGATCTCACATGTCAGAGCTCCAGTGACTCTCTCCACTGGTGCCAGGGAGATGACCCTCTCACCCATTAATTATTTGTCTTCGCTTCTCTCATGATGCCATGAAATACATCTTCCACTGCAATGGGACTCAGGTGTGACGGAATAAACTGGCAGAGGAATCACACACTCATTTTCTCTCCCATATGAGGTAGAATTGATGTATATGTATTTATTTTCAAATGAGTTTTTTTTTTTTAACCCATAAGAGCCAAGAGAACGGAATTAGTTTATGCCACCCATGTCACCGTGGGCAAAATGTAACAATTTTGATTGGCTGGTATGTCCTCAGCACTTGATACACACTCTGCATTGATTTGTCATCTCACATGAAAACTACAACTCCAACGGTAAGCCAGCAGGGTCAACTCTCATCGAGTCCCAACACTTCACATGGACCCTTCTCCTGACCTGTAACCATGCCATGGCCAGATGCCATATAGCTGACTGCTTGAATGTTTTGATCACAAGTGATTCCCAGTAATATGACAGTGACATGAGACCATGGATAGTTATGAGCCACATAACACTGTTGCTATGAGATGCTAGAGATATATGCTAATCTCTCAGGACAGTTATAATGACACTATCACAGTACAGAGATACACGCTCTCAGGACAGTTATAATAATTGCCGAGTGATATGAAAGATGAATTAGAAAGCACAAAACCCATTTTCCTTGACAGCGGTCTATTATACTTAGCAACGGTCTGTTATCGAGGAATAGCAGACCACCGAACTTTGGGAAGGCCCATTCAAGTGAATGGAGCATTCTGCAGCATTATGAAGAGCTGTGTAATAAAACAGAGATATATGCTATTCTCTCAGGACAGTTATAATGACACTATCACAGTGTTATGTCATTGCACACTGACCGTAACCACAAATAATGACAGAACACAGCAGATACCGTGACATGTTTACAACATGGACAGACTTTTTTTTTTTTAAGTATATTTTGTTGGGCTTTTTGCCTTTATTTGGACAGGACAGTGAAGACAGACAGGAAGTTAGTGGGAGAGAGAGATATGGGGTGGGATAGGGACATGACCACAGGACGGACTCGAACCTGGGTCCCCGTGGGTGCTCAGCCCCGTTCATGGTACGGGCCACAGCACCCCCTACGTGGACAGACTTTTACAAATAATGATGACCCATGATTTGTTCACATGCGACTGTCCTGATTGTCATTGTTGGCAGGCACATTAGAGATATGATGACCCTCTCACCTATCAATTATTTGTCTGCAGATGCACACCTGCATATCCGCTTTGACTTGGTTGCTCTTATGGTAACTTAGCACAGCAGGTGATCATTATACTGAATGCTCTCTGAAAACACGTTCTGTCTGAAAACTATCCTAATTGTCATGGCTGAAAAACCATCTGACACAGACCCTGCAATTATCTACTCTCAGGTGATGTCATGTAGGCTACACATTATCTATCCCCTGGGGCTCTGGCTAGACTGGTGAACTCACACACACACACACACACACACACATACACATGGACGCATACACACACACACACATACTGTAGGCACACACACAAACACATACGGATACATATACCCACCAACCCCCCCCCCCCCCACCACACACACACACACACACACACACAAACACACATGCACGCACACACACCCACACACGAACACGCACGAGCACGCACACATGGATACATATACCCCCCCCCCCCACACACACACGAGCACGCACACACACACACATGCACGCATACACACCCACACACGAGCACACACACACACACACATGCACGCACACACACCCACACACGAACACGCAGACACACACACACACACACCTGCTCCCACAAATGACTCGTTTCCCCTCACCACTGGCCTGATTGTCATGGCCGATACAATCTCAGCCCCTGTTCCTCTGACCGTGGGCAAAGTAATAGGAGCCAAAATAAACAGGGGTCCACCTGTGCCTCACCTATCTGCCGCGCCGCACGCCGCGGACCTGTATTTAGATTCTCATGGCGGGGGAGTGGCTCTGCATAGCGATAAGCACACGCAATAGGATAATAGAGGAATGGAGGGATGGGGACATAGCTTCTCCTTGAGCCTGCGTGAGGCGGGGGGATGCTGTGTCCATCCTTATTCCACACAGATTAGTGCAAAGACACAAAGGACACCGTGTGGACAACTGATAAGAGCCAGGCCTCAGGCTTTTGCTGTCTGAGAGTGTACAGAGGTAGAATGATAAAACACAATAATTAAAAATGAGACTAAAAAATGATAAAAAATTCATAAAAAATAATACATAAACAAATACACATGGAGGCAAATTAAATAAACAACTAAACAAATAAATAAATAAATGCTTTACAGGTGTAGAATGAGACAGACCTGAAAATGAAGAGCACTGTTACTAAGGTTGGATAGAGTCGGCAAATGAGGAGCGCCTCAGTAGCTGACCAGAACACATGAAGCCCTGATTCTTCCTCATTCTTCCTACAGATCAATACCAGGTCCATCCTAGAGGATGGACAGTGTGCACTTCATATCTGCTCTAGGGTTTGAGGAGTAGAAGTGAGGGACTACCTTTGGAACATATCTGGAGTTGATCTGGCCCTGGTCTGCACACATCTGGCCCTGACTTGGATGCAATGGGGCCTAGAAGACCTGAACTAGCACGGAAGGTCCCACAGCATTAATACTACAAGAGCATTGTTCAGATGATGTTCACAGTCCAGGAGATTATCTGCCCAAACTCTTTTAATAAGCTCTTGATAATCAAATCTATTTTCCATCTGAAGCACTGCTAAGGGACTCTATTGTCATAGGAGTTCATTTGTTGCCATTTGATGGTTGGTAGATTTAAGATAACAAATTAAAATGTTTTCATTACCTTAATAGTTTTATATCAAAGGAAAAAAATAGTTTGTTTGAATGTATTGATTTAAAATATCCAAATGGTGTTTTTATGGCTGAAATTCAATTCATTGAAAGAAATTCAATTTACAGTATGTTTTGCATTTCACAGATATGCGATATATTGGGATTTTTGTTTGAAAGAACATGTGCAACAACAAAGAAAGAATATTAGTCCTGTTCCTTGAGAAGTAACAGAATGGTATGATTAACATTCCCAAACAAACACAGCATCCTTTAAAGATACCTTTATTGGAGATAATACTGACACTTTAACTTGATAGCGGTCACCAGGGTCTTAAAAACAAATACTGTATTAAAACGGTTGCAGTACAGATGATGTCATGTTTGTTCGGATCGGTGGACTAGTATGACCGTAAATTCAAACTCAATGAAGCAGCCAGTCGTTTTCTGACTTTGCTTTTCCCCATCGTTTCGAGATGTTGCTTTTCAGAGAAGGAAAAAAATCAGCTATATGCTGTCGTGTGGTCCCTAAAGTCAAACGCTTCCTAGTTTTCAAGTCAAAAGTCTTCCGATAAAGAAGAACGTCAAAAATGGATGTAAATGCTTTAGATCAGAACAGGTAGGGCACACAAGACACCTTTCGAGTCAGTGAACAGTGTGTCACCCGTCACAGTCTCTTTTTTATTTATACTTACTATAGTCTTTTTTCCTTTGTTTTTTTTTTCTCTCTTCAGTTTTTGTTGTGTTGCAAAGTGCGCATAATCCATAATGCGCAGGATATATATCTTACATTTATGTCCTCGTCCAACGTTGAAGAAAAAAACAAAACAAAAACAGAAAAACCAACACAAATGAAGGTTTATGGCAGGCTTACTGAAAAAGACTAATCACTGGAAACGCCTGTGGCTCCATTTTGAATGTGTGGGTGGTCGTCATTTTTAAAGTACATGGGTATTCCTGTACAGCCATAGGTCCATTGCCTTCTTACTGCCAGACTTCACATCATTAAATCCTCTGATTCTACTCCTCCCGAGAAAGGATGGGTAATCCGAGCCTTTGGATCCCACACTACTGCGAGACCTGGGGAAGGACAAAAGGAACAGAATGAGAAAATGCATAACCACATTATAAAGAAAAACCCACTCACGTTCCCCGCCACTCCAGGTGAGACAGAACAGGTGTAATTCACCTGTATGTGAGTAAAATTAGAAGATGATGAAACACCTAAATCCACACCAGAAAAACTAGACCAGAATACCTAGACAGGTGCCATAGCATGTGCGAAAAACAAAATACACTCTTTTGACTTTCACAAGTAGCATGTGCAAATCCAATTATCGATTCTGTTTTGAATGCTCCAGAGGGGGAGATCATTTAGCCTTCAATTATAACGCCACTGCTATAATGGCATCTGTCAGGAGAGGCGAGACAAACCCAATATAACAAGGCAACGTGAAGCCTCTTACGAGACTCTGGGTGTTACACACTGGGATTTTCATAAACTCAAAGGCGCCCTAGACGACTTGCTGCCACCTATTACTGTCATTCGATACACGACTGGCGCGAGCTCAGTAGTCTTTGAGCAGAGCAGGGGCTCCTGAAATAGACACAGCCAGGGAGAGAGAGGGAGAGAGAGAGGGAGGGGGAGAGAGGGATAGAGAGGGAGGGAGAGAGAGGGAGAGAGAGGGAGGGCAAGACAGGGACTGGAGGTGTCACTTCTTCCTGGCCCACTCGGGTGCTTGTTTGTGACTGGCGTGCTTCCAGGCCGCCTCTGCACACAGTTAGAGTGAGCGCACACACACACACACACACACGCACACAGAGATACTGGCACAGGGAAGAGGAAGAGGATGACGAGGAGAGAGAGAGATTAATCTGAAGTAACACGACTTCAGAAAACAGACTCTATGAAAGAAGCAGTTGGTCGCCTACCAACCAGTGCCAGACCCAGACTCAGATTATGTCTGGTTTAGATATGTAGAAGTAATTAGATCCTACCACTGCTGCTGAGTAGGGTGATGATAATGATGGTGACCATATCAACGATCATGATGATGAATATAATGAAAATGATATCTATGATTATGGTTGTGATGATGAAGAGTATCATATTATAACAATGATTATAGTGATGATGATGACAATGATGATAATGATGATGATGATAACAATGCTGACAAGATGATAAAAATGATTATGGTGCCCTTGCTGTCCAGTTTAATCATCACCTCTCCTGCACAGTGTAAGAATCACCAGACTGGACAGCGTTATGGCTGCATGGGCTTTTCCGGTCCCTTTCCCTTCTCCCATTACCGCCCACTCAACAACACCTTTGTGATGCTGAAACCAGAGCATTATAAAGTGTGTGTGTGTGTGTGTGTGTGTGTGTGTGTGTGTGTGTGTGTGTTGTTTGCGTGTTTGTGTGCGAGTGTGTGTGCATACACGTCTCTCTGTGTGTGTGTGTGTGTGTGTGTGTGTGTGTGTGTGTGTGTGTGTGCGTGTGTGTGCTCCCAAGGTGTGTGTGTGTGTGTGGTGAGCATGAATGTGGGAGTGCGAAGTGCTGGCTGTCTCTGTGGTTAACACAGGAAGTAGACACAGATGGGGGTGGATGCTCTACTCATTATGGGCCTATGGATCGCTCAGGGCTTGTGTGTGATGTCTGTGACGTGTGTGACGAGTACTTGGCTTTCCAACAGCAGCTCACTGCTGGGATTAAAGGCGATGCAATAGCATCCGAGTCCATAGGAGAGTAGACGTCATGCATGGCTGATGTTATGCCTCAGCTGTTAAACACTCACAAATGTTTTTTTTTCCATATGTACAGTACATACACAATCAGTATGCAATGTTCATTTTGGATGCTTAGCCATGGAAGGGTTTTTTTGCACTGTTAATATTGTATAAGGATAAAGTGCATAAAAAGTGAATAAAACATTAAGTGAATAAAAAATATCACATTGTGAAATATTGGTTTTGTTAGCAATTCTATGAGCCCGTTGCAAAGCTTTGTTTTGACCTTTTCATAGAAATATTTGCTACTGCATCCCAGCATGTATGTATTTCTGCAGTCGTTTTCATCGGGGTACATTGGCAGAATTGGTCAGATGAAAGAAGTCCACGCAGCAGTTGAATGACTACACTGGGCCTGATTGAGCACAAATCTGATCTGCAGATTTATCAAACTGGGCTTGAGCTGATGCACATGGTTTTCTGGAGACAGAAAAGCATGTGGCTCAACACACGCATGGGTTGAGATTTGAAGTATCAAAAGTGACGACTGACAAACCCATTCAGCCTCTCTTTCTCTCTCTCTCTCTCTCTCTCTCTCTCTCTCTCTCTCTATCTATCTATCTATCTCTACCTCCTCTACTCTTAACCGCTTGTTGGAAAAAAAACACAGCGACTCAACATTTAATTTCAGAGCACCCCGTGCGTGCGCCCCTTTAAAACGGGGATGCCGTTGCCTCCTGTGCCCTGTGCTCGGGGCCTTTTGATATTGAAATCGCTCGGCAGGTCTTTATTTAACCCAGGTGACTGCTGAGCGTTGAAAGGAGACCGACTCCACCAACAGTACTGTTCAGTTACACAATACTTAAAAAGCTAGATTCCCTCCTTTTTAAATGAGGGAACCTTATTGAAAAGAACTATTCTGAGTGAGTACTCTGAGTGACGATATGTACAGCATAATGAAACACACTGACACCGGTTAATAAATACAAAAAAATGTATGAGAATATCAGATGACTTTGGAGACACTCTCGAGATAATTCTGAATCAGACCAGGTGCAGTTTTTTTTTCCGGAGTGAGTTAGTTATTTTGAAATCCCTTGTTTCTGGTGGATCCACCCAGACCCAGACCCACACCCAGACCAAGACCCACACCCAGACCAAGACCAGGACACAGGACTGCAGATCTACATCTCTGTTAGCATTAGTCTGGCAGGAAGAGAAATGCGTTCGTGCAGTGCCTGAGCCAGGCTTTGGCGCTCGCTGACAGGTGATGGTAGTTGTTATGAACGTCTCCCTCTAATTTACTGTCATCTTTCTTGTGAAAAACAAACAAATAAAACAACCTTTCTGAACCTTCTTCAGCAGCGCTGTAAATAAAAGACACAATGAAACAAAGATGTTTCTCAGTACTCCTGATTTGTTTGTTTACTTTTAGCAAGTTTGGCTTGGATTTATTTGCATTGCACTAAAATCAATACATTGCCTGATAATATACATCAATGTCAGCTGACAGACACTTGAAACAAAGGAGCAACATGCAAAGTGTGCATTAGAATATTCTGGAACCATATTTGTTCATTCTGCCTTTAAAATGGCTAAATATTCTTAACTATTAGCCTGGAAAGCCAGCCCGAACTTAGCACCCGTCCACAATATTTGAGGTCGGGAAGTTCGGTCTGGACTTGTTCCATTGAGAAGCAAATATGCCCCAACCGGAGCGGTTTCAAACCAATCAAATTGTGTGGACGGGCTTTGCATGATAATGGACAGATGAGCATCAGTGCCTCATCTATCACGTAACCTGAACACGCTTCACGATTTTGTTTGCAGAAGCTAACATTTAGATTTTGCTGTTGTCTGTTGTACAAGATATTGACAGTGCAATAACTTTAAACGCCCAGAAAACAATATTGAGGCATTTGAGGAGATGGTTTGGGTGTTCTTCCAACAGGATTCACGCTAAGCTATTTCATTGCTATAATTGCTTAGGTCTATCCAATTGAATGCAGAGGCATTTCCCCCTGTATCGGTTGGAACACGCTGTCAGGCTACTTCACTATATTTTAGAAAATGTTCAACTACACAGTGTCTACACTGTTGCCTTGTTATATTGTTCAAATCAAAGCGCTTAAACTAAACTGAAAACACATACAATGACTAATTTATTTATTCATTTTGACTGCAGTTTCAGCAAACTGCCAGCAGCATGTCTGGCTGGTGAGCTGTATCACCCTGCATGCCTCCCTACTCTGTTTATAAGTCCACTACTCTGAGGCGATGCAGGATCAACCCAAAACCTAGACCCGGAAGCGCGCCCCCTCCTCCTAAACCATCCACCCCTACCTGCCGTAAGGGCCCCCTGCACCCCAGCACCACCTTGGGGGCCCCCGGCTGTCGGGTTGTGTGCGGGGCCATGAATTATTAAGCAGGGTAAAATAAAAAGGCCTGCCAACGTGCAGCCCTCCAGCTGCATGAATTATGGAGCAGGCGACTCAAGTACAGGCGTTTGGTGAGTCAAACACTGCAGTGTGATGGATGGCGCAGGGCCCAGTGTGTCAGGCAGGCAGGAAGGTAGGTGCTCGCCAGCCTATGTATCCTCAACTTTATAACACACACACACACACACACACACACACGCACACACACACACACATACATACACACACACGGGCACATACACTACACACACACACACACACACACACACACACACACACACACACACACACATACATACACATACACACACACGGGCACATACACACACATACACTACACACACACACACACACACACACACACACACACACACACACACATACATACACATACACACACACGGGCACATACACACACATACACTACACACACACACACACACACACACACACACACACATACACACACACGGGCACATACACACACATACACTACACTACACACACACACACACACGCACACACACACACACACATACACACACACTGGCACACACACACTGGCACATACACACCAGAGGTGGAAAAAGTACGAAAATATTGTACTCAAGTAAAAGTACCAATACTTTGATGAAATATTACTCAAGTACAAGTTAAAATACCAATCTGAAAATGTACTCAAGTAAAAGTAAAAAGTAGTCCATTTAAAATGTACTTTAAGTAAAAGTTACTTAGTTACTTTTTTTTTGGGGGGGGGGGGGGGGGGGGGGGTACCAGAACAACCAGTTTTACCAGAGACTTTCTAATGAGGAGATACAGCACTCAAAAAATCCTCCATAGTTTAGTATATGTGCTGCCGAAGCGATAGTAATGTATGGGGTTAGTTTGTAACGCCAATATGGCAGTTGTCTACACATATTACAACCCTTCCGCGGCAAAACGTTGACATGTGAATACATTGAGCCAATCATGTGGTGTGTTGAGAATACGTTGAGCCAATCATGTGGTGTGCTGTGAAGACATCGTGCCAATCATATGTTGTAATCTCGCCGCTGGAGCAAGATTGGTGTTGTGAAGCCTTATGCATGCGCATTTCTGCCGAAATAGATGCCCGATAAGTGCCCAAAAAGCGTTGCAATATGGCCGCCGAGTGGAGGTACTTGCCTTAAAGGATTTTGGTCCTAGCTCGAGTTGCTGCAGCCAGCAGCTAAAGCAGCCGTGTTCATGCTCCCAGTGTGTAGCGCTGTAGCTGCAGCAACTCGAGCTAAAACCGATTGTTTCAGTTTTGTTCATACCGACAGTACTCGGTGACGTTGAGAAATGGAGATCTATGTGAAAAATCACCAGAGTTCTCCTTTAAGTTTGAACAGTAGTTGATTTTCAAGTTAGTTGCACTCATCCTTGGTCGCTTTGCAGTGAACAGTAATCCAGCACAACTGAAAAGCCCCTCACAGGCAGCTGAGGCAGGCAGGCCAATGTTGAGTTGCAGAGAGTTTTTTTTTTATATTTGGAAACGAGCAGAAGGTTCAGCAGATTAAAGGGCGTCGAACTGGGGGGAAAAGTGGGAAGTATAGGGCCCTAATGTAGGAGAGGGCCCTTGAAAAGTGGAATACGGGGGGCACAACATTTTCACCAGGCATTAGTAATAACTCAGGTAATCCACACATACAAAAATCCAAACAACTCCATAAGTAGTCATGTGTAATGAAGTGGAATAACACAGGGAAAAAGTATTGAACACGCTAAGAAAAGGCGCTAAGGCAAGGAAAGGAAAGGAACGAGCTGGAATCTTAGAGAGTAGTTATCCTTTCTATCTGTGCAAATTAATATAATCTTAATATAATATAAGCTTGGTTAGTAGCCTACATATTGATGGGCTATAAAAAGGTTTTTCATTACCAAGGTGTCACACAAGAAACATTTCATGATGGATAAAAGCAAAAAGCTCTCCCAAGACCTTTGCAACCTTATTGTTGCAAAACATATCAATGAAACTGGTTACAGATGCATTTCAAAACTTCAGAATCTTCCAGTTAGCAGCATGGGAGCCATTATCTGCAAGTGGAAGGGACATCACTGCATCATCAACCGGCCATGCACAGGATCTCCTCGCAATATTTCTGACCAGGGAGTCAGAAGGATAGTCAATTCCAAGAGCCAAAGACCACTCGGAGAAAGCTCCAGAAAGACTCGAAGGCAGCCAATTCAATTAAATTTAATTAAACAGTTCTGGCAGTAAAGATCAAATTTCACAAGAGGGATCCATGGAATCTGTTTAGAGCAATGGGCCAAAAATCACACCTGATACTGCAACTAATAAGTTTTGTCATAGGAAATGTCTTGATGCTGTCATTACAAACAAAGGCTTTTCCACAAAGTATTGAAGACATTTCAGTAGGCGTTCAATACTTTTTTCCCTGTATCATTCCACTTTATTACACATATTATTTTTTGTATGTGTGTTAATATAATGTGTGGTGAAAATTTCGAATAGACTCACTGGAAGTTTAGGCTAATTACTGAAAAAAAGTCTAAGCGTTCAATACTTATTTCCACCATATATTTATTTTACCTGAATATTTTAACTTCCAAATTAATGTCAAAATGAATGTCATACAAAATATAAAGTTTGACTGACTGGATGTTTATACAAAACAGTGAAAACTGTCTAAGGTCACTCTCACTCTCCCTTGCTAAAGAGCTAAATGGTTTAGTCCGTCTGCACAATTCATAAGGTAGTATATCTTTTGTTTATTTAGTTGAGCATAGCTAGTAGTGGACCGCTAATTGTTGTGCTGCTGGTGCAATGTCTTTATCCAAGATGTCAGGTTACCAAAAACAAATGCCAAAACAGGAAAAAGAGAGAAATGAGGGGAAACAACTGCTAATGAACTACTTTCCAAAGAAAGGTGAGCACAAACGTCAAAACACGAAATCCCATGGTGTTTGCTTGAATATCTCCGCAATCATAGTGCTAAAACGAACTGAGACAACCCATTGAAATAGCGGAAAATACACTTTCATAGGTTAGTCTACACATGTAATCTGATGCATCTTGTGATCCAGCTCCATCTCAATCACTTTCAGAAAGACATCGCGCCAGCTTGATTCATGTCCTGTTGTAGGCTACATGCTGATCATCATCAGGCTGGTGGTTTAGGGCGCGATTTTTTCTCTCTCCCCTTCTGTTTTCGTTAGTCTTAACTTTTTTTTTTTTTTCAAGTAACGAATGGGATTTTTGATGTAGCGAAGTACAATACTTAACTCAAAATGTAATCAAGTAAAATTTAAAATACCGATTTTATAAACTACTTAAAAAATACAAAATACACAGAAAAACTACTCAATACAGTAACGTGAGTAAATGTATTTCGTTACTTTCCACCTCTGATACACACACACTGGCAAATACACACACACACACACACACACATACACTAGCTCACCTGCATCAGTGGCGCCGCCAGGCGTAGTCCTGTACACACTGTGCGTATAATTTTTCAACACTTTATTCATGAAAATCATTCAATATTACAACAATAAAAATAACTTGTGTACTGTCTTAATTGAAACATGCTTCGCACACAAATGATAGCCTATGTTTATGGCAAAGAGAATGGACATCTCAACATCAGGGTACTTCAGAAGATGATGATTGGTGTAAACTTTGTTCACGACATGATGAGCAGTCCTGGCGCTTAAAAACGCAACATTATTCAGGTGTTTAACAGTAAAAGGTGCACTGTTCTTAGCAGTTATGATGAAGGCAGTGAGATTAGGCATTGCATCCTACAGTCACTCTGTTTGGAACATCGTAGTTCGGGTTTCAAGATTGATAAGATTCAGTTAATGTGTAATGAGTATGGATCATCTCAAAGTTTGGGACAACCAAACAGCAGTGTAAACAAATCCTTATTGTTAGGTGACTATAGCTGTCTTTTCTTTAGGCCTAGCCTAAATGCATTTTTTTTGCATAAATTGATAGGTAAGGGGGTGTCCTTTCAGAATCTGACGGGTGTCGCTCTGGCACCCTTGAGCATTTTCTTTAAAATGGCATCACCTGCCACACCCCTTTTTTGATCATAGAAAATCATCTAAATAGACATTAACATATAAACCCATCATGTATGGTATCAAATTAAAGCTCTTTTCATACAGAAATCAGCTTTGACCATAATAAAGTAGAAAACTTTTGCAAAGTGACCTTTAAGGTCAAATTAGGTTTCTTTTTTCTGCATAATAGCTTATACCTCTAAATCGTGTCATGTTTGGTATTAAATTAAATAAATTATGGAACTGCCATGTAGCTTAATACATACAGGAATTCAATAGTAATTCATTTTAATATGAATTATAGCAAGTCTGATGTACCCTAGTTCACCAACTTGCGGATTAGCTAGCAAGTTAGCTTTAATTTCCCTTGAATCAGTCGCTGAATTTCAGACAGCAATGTTGTGAGGTACTTCCCAGGTAGTTAGCACATTAATTATAACTGTCTTTGGATTTCAGACATTCAGACAGAGAATTACAGACAACAATATTTTTCATCCTAACATTTTTTTAATGCTTTAAAAACAGACAACACAATCCAGGATTGATACAAACTAGTCTGAGTTATGAGGTACTTGCCAGTTAGTCAGCACATTAACTATAATAATACTTGAATTTGCCCCCTTAATTACAGAGAAAACTGCAAAGTTTTACAGGATTACAGGAGGAGAGGACAGAATCAAGAAAATTATTTCTTCCAGTATTGCAAGGAATGACACGAATCATTTGGAAATACAACAAATGTAAATCAGGTTTATAGCCCAAGTATAGACTCTTTCAACAATAAAAACAAATGATAATGGAACTCTCTTGAAAGGGTCTATACTTGCATATACAAGGAATTTGGTCTCTGCATTTATCCCATGAACACACAGTGAGATGAAGCACACAACGAGCACACATGAGGTGAAGCGCACACTAACCCGGAGCAGTGAGTTGACTTGCTACAGTGGCGCTCGGGAGCAGTGAAGGGTCAGGTGCCTTGCTCAAGGGCACTTCAACTGTGGTTGTGGGTATGGGAGAGCAGTGCTCTTCAACCACTCCCCCCCCCCCACATTTCTCCTACTGGTCGGGGATCGAACCGGCAGCCCGAAGCCCTAACCAGTAGGCCACGGCTGCCCAACTTACATATACCAGTACGGGAGCATGCCTATGTTCCCACAGCCCTATGTCCCCTAACCCTAACCCACACCTCAGGCCTAACCCTAACCCTAGAAATGTGGAAACATAGGACCCCACCGATACAAGGAATTTGTGCTCTGCATTTTACCCATTCGGGGGTACTGTACACCCATTCAAACACACACACACACCCTAGAGCAGGGAGCATACTAGGAGTATACATACACACCCGGAGCAGTGGGCAGCCCTTGATCCAGCTCCCGGGGAGCAGGGCTCAAGGGCACCTCATCCAGATGTGGGTACCTCACATGGATGTGGGAGAACGCTGTTAAGTCACTCCCCCCACTCACATTTTTCCCACCAGTCGGGGATCGAACTGGCCACCCTTTAGTCACAAGTCCGATTCCCTAACCAGTAGGCCATGGATGCCCAAAGTAATTGACATTAATGCTATGGCTGCAAAATTAGACAAATGTTATGATTTGTTGGCTGTTCATGCATTGTTTGGTTGTGACAGTGTGTCATGTCCATATGGCAAAGGGAAAACCTCAGCAATCAATTTGATGCTCAAGAGGAATCTTGATTTGAAGAATTGTACATATGTACTGTAGAAGCTGATGAGCATGAAGGCAGGAATGGATTTCCTTTCTTGCCTCTACTATGGAAAGACTGTTGAAAGCCTCAGTAACTTGATACATGCTATTCACCAAGAAAAGAGACCCTGCTAAAATAAAGAGTCTTCCTCCAACAAGAGAATATACAGCGGAACACATCAAGCGCGCACGGCTGCAAGTCCTTCTGTGGAGAGCTGCTGACAGAAAAAACACCTCCAGTGTGAAAATAGAGGATGGAATTCCTGTGCCTGTTCATGGCAACACTGACATTGGACCCAAAACAGGTCTACAGCTTGTTGCTAGTGGATGCAAGGCAGTGCCAGCATGCTCCAGGCCCTCTTGCAGCTGTCAGTCAGATGGACTACCATGCACCACCTACTGTCATTGCAAAGGTGGTGAACAGTGTGCAAATAAAAATTCGAAGATGGCTACACTTTCAGTGGAGGATACTGATGACAGCGAGGGAGAAATGTCTGATTGAATTCATGTTTTTTGGAGGAGACATTTGATGTTTGTGATGTGTACAAGGCCAGTCTGGCAACATGTTCTGTATATAGTTGCTTTCAGAATCTGTGAGAAAGTTCTACTTTGTTCCTTATAACTTTGTCTATTTGATTAACTGTTGAGGGTTGATACAATTCATATGTCTCTTGTGGTTGTTGCTCAGCCTACCATTTCAGCGGTGTGACCTTACCAGGCTTTACAGTTATTATGTTCTCTGGAGGGACTTGAAATCATTTTTAGCATGTTTTTATTGACATCGTTGATTTCTATTTGAGAAGAGCTTTCATTTGATACAATACATGATGGGTTTATACAGTAATGTGCATCTAGTTATTTTTTTTATGGTCAAAAAAAGGGGGCGTGGCAAATTATGTAATTTAAAAAAAATGCTCAAGGGTGCCCGTCAGATTCTGAGTCTACACCCCCTAAACTATCAATTTATGCAAAAGAATTGCATTAGTTCTCATGTCACACCTATCCTGGGGTTCTACCTGACTAATGTGAAGTAGCCATGCACCCGTTCTTTTTTTTTTTTTTGGGGGGGGGGGGGGGGGGGATTAGCGTCCTGGGCCATGGTGCGTACTATGGAATACAACCCTAGCGGCGCCCCTGACCTGCATTACTCCACTCCCAACAGGACCATCACTCACATATGCACATACATGAACACCCACACACATGAACACACTAATCTGCACCTGAACAACTCCACCAGGGCCTTCCTCTCCAAACAGCATACACACACATGTGCAAGTATACATTTATACACTCCTACACTACCCTATCCACTCACTTTTCCCAACCTCTGCAAGCACACACACACACACACACACACACACACACACACACACACACACACAGGTGCACATACAGTATAATGCACTACTCCACTTTCATTTCACCTTGAGGCCAGAGAATTCATGTCTAAAAATTAAAGACATGTGTGTGAGTATGTGTCAAGGGAGAGGAAATCACCGCTGCTTGGCTTCTTGGCTCACCTTCATTTGCACATCTCCAATAAGTTCAGCATAGTCTACAGGGTTTTCTATCTCTCTCTTTCTTCCTGTTCTCTATCTATCTCTCTCCCTCTCTCTCTCTGTTGCTGGGTGTATCTCTTGTTTTTCCGGCAGCACTCTTATATTTTTTGGCAGGGCGTCCAGACGCGTGGAGGGGGGTGGTAATTGGGGGGGTGAAGGGTAAAGGGGAGCCAGAGAAATCATCCAAGGCTTTTTGCCATTTTATTTAAAAGAAGAGGTGAAGCAGAGGCTGTTTTTCTGTTGCAAGCAGTGCCCAAACACAACTGGGTCAAGTATGTCATGTGCTTGTAAACCCGCTGGGAAGCGGGGGAGGTGTTATTCTTCCACCCCCCCCCCCCCCACTCCTAGAGTGCACCCCTCCTCTCCTCTACTCTCCTCTCCTCCTCCTCCGCTGCTGTGCTTGAATTTCGCTGCCGCCAGTCCTACCAGCTGCCAGCCATCGCGCACACAGAGTCTGGAGGGTGCAGCGATGGCGCTGGGCCTGCTGGGGTGGATTCTGGGAGCCTCATGAGTTTGTCTTTGGAGCACTCGAGAGCACAGTCAGTGTGCCGACTGCATCACTCCACCGCGCTGGCGAGGTTTCGATCTAAACCAGATCTTCTTCAGACCAGCAGACCAATTGCACAAAGCAGGATTAGCGAGGTATACAGATAAGCGTACCCAGAGAAAACCACCAAAACAGCACTTTTCCATGCTCCAGATTTTGAGGGTCTCCAGGTTTTACTAACTGCAGTAGACTTGCTGATGTATTTTCGAAGATTAATTGCCAGTTAAGTGGAGGAGTAAAATTATCCTGGGGGACATACTTTATTTAGTGCAGAGCCTCCATAGCCATAGCAGGTGGTTCTGGTAAAGGTGACGCAAACGCAAATTATATTTCATAGAGGGTCTTTCAGAGATATTTTCCAAGGGAACCAACCACCATAGGATTCCACCTGCCAAAGACTAACACCAACACATACATATCCAGACTTCCTCCGCTTCCTCCTCTTAAACACCAACATACACATAACCAAACCTCCTCCTCCTCTTCCAAGATCAACACATACATAACCAGACCTCCTTCTCATCTAAAACACCAACGCACACATAGCCAGCTCTCCTCCGTCTTCTCATCTAAAGCATCAACATATACATAACCAAATCTCTTCCTCCTCTTCCAAGACCAACATAACCAGACCTCCTTCTCCTACCAAACACCAACACATACAGTACATAACCAAATAATCCTCCTACAAAACATCAACACATACATAGCCAGCTATCCTCCGCCTTGTCATTTAAAACATCAACACACACATAGCCAATTCTCCTCCTCCTCCTCCTCCAAAAACACATACAATACATAGCCAAATCTCTTGCTCCTCCTCCAACTTCTCCCAAACACAAAGAGATTCATCTATGTTGTAATAAGAACTTAGCGGAGTTACTGTAACTTGAATGCAACCGTTTTGAACAAATTTGCGCATTGTGGTTATGATGCTAACTGGATTTAATCATGGTTTAGCCAGTTCTATGCCAACAGCCAACTTCTTTATGCTTCTCTCATCCTCTCAAAGGAACTCTGGATCTCATTCATAGTGACCATTGGGTTCTTGGTTACAAGTCTGACCAAGGCCCTTCGTCCCGGATTACTCAGTTTGGCTGAGCGGCCAGATCTAGGAAGACTGTTGGTTGTTCCAAACTTTTCCATTTGAGAATGATGGAGGCTACAGTCCTTTTGGGCGCTTTCAATGCTGCAGAAATGTTCTTGTATCCTTCCCCAGATCTGTGTCTTCACACAACCCTGTCTCGCAGGTCTACTGACAATTCTCTCAACCGTTGTGGCTTGGTTTTCACTCTGACATTCACCATCAACTGTGAGACCTTATATAAAGAGATGTCTGCCTCTCCTAATAATGTCCAGTGAATTCATTTAGGTACATGTGGACTCCAATCAAGTTGTAGAAGCATCTCAAGGACCATTGATAGAAGTAGGATGCGCCAGAGCTCAATTGCAAGCATCATGACAAAGGGTCTGAATACTTATGTAAATGGAATGTTTGAGTCTTTTATTTTTTATAAATTCAATAAACACTTCAAACACCTGCTTGTTTGTGGTGTGTTTGAGTATTGTGTGTAGATTGATGAGAAAAAAATGAATTGAATCCATTTTAAAATCAATCTAAAAAATAACAAAATGTGGAAAACTTGAAAGGATCTGAAAACTTTCATATATATATATATACAGTGCAACCGAGAGAGGGAACGAGCATGGCAAGGAGAGGCTGCACGAAGGTGTCAATGAACAAATAAGTCAATGAACAGGAAACACTGAACAAGACCTCCTCCACTACAAGAAGACCCATGCAAACATGACCTTCTGTGTAATCCCGGGTGCACAGGTGCAGGGTCTCACCTTAGTGGTCTTCACTTTGTTCCCCATGCTGCAGCTCCAGCCTTTGAGATCTGGCAACACTTTGCAATCCTCACCGTCCATGCAGGGGTGCATCTGGCACCACCACTTCTGGGCTACTATGGATGCTGCGGAGAGACCAGGAGGAGAGGGGGAGAGTGAGAGAGAGAAATTCAAACAAAGCTGTCAGTGTTATGTGAAGGTGTCAGTCATCGTCACCCTGAGGAGAGGGGAAACAGTGTTGTGTGAAGGTGTCAGTTATCGTCACCCTGAGGAGAGGGAAAAGACAACACAAACATACATACATACACACACACACACACACACACACACACACACACATACACATACACATCATCACCTTGTTCTCACATCACTGCAGGCTGTAAGAGTGTACAGTATGCATGTGGAGAGGAGAAATAGCAACACATATTCTTTCTCTCTCAATTTCTCTCTCTCTCTCACACACACACACACACACACACACACACACACACACCACACACACACACTAATTTGTACAGTGAAACAAACAAACACAAACAGACACAAAACATGAATACATGAACATGAAAACATGTCGCCCCTTCCCCCCCAACACACACACACACACACACACACACACACACACACACACACACACACACACACACACACACACACACAAACACACAAACACACACACACACACACACACACACACACACACACACACACACACACACACACATTGGTCTCCATAACACGTCAGGGTGAGTGAAAGGAGTGTGCTTTGATCCGTGTCTGACAGGAGCGATCCTTCATTCCTCTTCGACAGCCCTCTCTGTGTGTCTCTGGGCCTGAACTACATGGGGGCCAGGCAAGGGCTGGGGCCAGGGGTGCGTGGTGTGTGTGTGTGTGTGTGTGTGTGAGTGTGTGTGAGTGTGTGTGTGTGTGTGTGTGTGTGTGTGTGTGTGTGATGGGACCTGAATTCTGGCTAGAATTGGGGCGAGGTCTGTGTGTGTGTGTGTGTGTGAAGGGAAGGGGGACAAGAAGGTGTTTATATGTGCATAAGTATGCCAATGTAGATTGGAGCGTCATTAAAAAGTGAAAAAGAGTTTGTACACAAGCATGAGCCTCTGTGTGTGTGAATGTGTGTCTCTGTGTGTGGAAGGACTAGTGGGTGGCATCCCCCTTGACATTTCGGAGATCTGTGAGTGATTTCAGTACAGCGGGGGGGGGGGGCGCTTCTGTCAGAGGTATTACAGAGCAGAGAATAAGATAAGGATCGATTGACCCGCTGAAAGAGCCCCTGTTGACGTGTTATTAAATGACCTGCCCCCCACAGTCCCCCACCCAGCACCCCCACCCATCTCTGCCGGACTTTGCTCGAGCGAGCACAAGGCCAGCGGACTCACAGTGAGTCAGAGAGCGGCGGTGCCGGTGACAACGAATGAGAGACACGAGCGACCGCTGTAATACAAGACGAGGGGATCGTGTCGAGCGGTCACAAACAAGTTGATCACGGAGATTAAAGGCACTGGTGCACCGGCCTGAAGGGCTGCCACTATGAACAGGCTCATCAATGCTTGCCAGGAAAATCAATGCTGCTGCCACACACCATACATTACCAAACGTGAACAAATGGTTCACTATAGATTCCTAAAATACAGCCATAATTCATTATGTATTACATAATGAAATTGAATGATTGGTTCATTACAGGTTGCTTAAATAGAGGGTATAACTCACCCTATATTACTGATATAGTATAGAAGAAGAGGTTCCCTAATGCTAACTTACTCATGGATTAAATACAAAATGATGAGAAATAAGGGAGCAGCTCACTGTGGATTACTGAAATAGAAGGTGTGAGTCCCCATTTACTGTAGAAATAGGAGTGGAAATAGGAGAACAGTGTATTGTACATGTTTAAAAGAGAGAAAATGGTTCATAATTTATTACCACAACAGGAGAAACTGCACACCATTTATTTCTAAAATAGAGGGAGATTGTATGTGCAGGAGAGGCAGTAAGCATAACTGACAGGCAGCGCTAAGCCCGATTCCTATTCAGATTTCATACACACACCATTATGGGTAATTCCTATGCTGTCTGTGGATATAACAAGGGAGAGAAGGGGAAAGTTTAAGACATACTGAGTACAACACAAACAAAAGCTAATGCCAAATCAAAATTCACCCGCTTTAAATGCAGAGTGCCAGAAACGTTTAGGTCAGCTCAGGAGTATGTGGTTTTCTCTGAGAAGAGTCAAAAACACGTTGTGTATGTAATTTGTGTGTGTGTGTGTGTGTGTGTGTGTGTGTGTGTGTGTGTGTGTGTGTGTATGTGTGTGTGTGTGTGTGTCGGTGCCTGTGTGTGTTTGTGTGTGTGTGTGTGTGTGAGTCTGTGTGAAAAATAAACCTAAGCCATACCATCCACACATGAGGGGGCAGCTCTCGTCGTCCCGGCAACCTGCCCAGGTAAACAGGAGCACTTGACAGTCTGCGATCGTTCCTCGATCTTGTTTTTGTTGCAGCAGCGGTGCGCCGCGATCACCTCGCAGGTCCCCGCTTTCACATGTTGAACTGCAAAGACAAACAAGGACACGCGCTGCTTTTAAAACATACGCGCCCACTTGAGAAAAAACCGCAACATCCCTGGGCTGCCAAGGGGTTTTTTTTTCCTTTGGCTTTTCAGTATTATTATGTTTGTGGTTGATGGTTGCTGGCAGTGCAGCAGTCCCTTTCATGAGGTATTACTGATCGAGACTCGTCTGCTGTGAATAAGCAAAAAGAGATAGTCTGGATTAGCAGTGTGTGCTATACAGGGCCTTAGCAATGGCAGGGCTGTCTGTTTTTTTTTTTTATCATGGCATGGAATTGTATTTAAATTTGAAAAGTCTTTCCCAGTAGAAAATGAGTTGGGGTACTATTTTCTCATTCCTTCAATTACAAAACAACATAATTCTGATTTGATTAACAAACATCCATTTGTTAATGACACTATTTTCAGCCTAAAAGATGTTTGCTTGTTAGATTTCATCAAACAAATGAAGTTTCTCGGACTAAAATCTAAGTAATTCATTTCCAAATGCTTTCACAGATAATTAGCTCATTTAGCATTCATGGCATCGCCCACCAAAGTAAACATTCATTTCATTAGGAGAATGAATTGTGCTGCTACTTGTAGCCTTGGGTTAAACACTAAGATTTGAATATGAAAATCGTCATGTCAGTGGATTTAAATGTAATAAACAGAAAAAGAGAAATATAGAGCTAGCACTTCCAAACTTCTCTGAGTCCACAAAAGACACCTTAATCCGTCTCCTTTCTAAATTACTTGTTTGCTTTGGTTGACTGGCACAAGGGCACCATAATGCATGTGTTAGCATATGAAAGGCTGCATTTACACATCATTTTGAAGAGCTGGATGGAGGGGAGGAATGCTTTGAGAGTTTCAGAGTTCCTTTCAGACCAGTCCTAATTAGATTGCTAAAGATTTTCAATTTGGGACTTCAGCTGAAAATTGATTGAGAATGGGTCTCCGTCTACCCATTAGTGGGCAATCTGAAAATCTCATCAGCAACATTAAAAACATTTTGCCTGGAATCAATGAAGCGCTATTCACATTCCAACAAAGGCCCAGTCAACAATCGTCGAGTGGGAGCCTCGGAGAAGGCCCGAGCACGCCCATTGGCGGCAGGTGAAGTTGATCGTCCTTGATGTGATTACCCTCCATCCCCCAGCCCACAGCTCCCACCCCCTGCCCTTGCTCCAGGGTCAAAGTTAATTTCCAAAGTTTGGAAAGCTGCAACTGAGTGTTCAAACTCTCTCAGGATCAAAAGAGGAATTGTAATCTTATTTTGGGACTATGAAGAGGCAGCAGTTGAGTAAATCAATCTGTATAACAGTTTTTAATTTACAACACTTTTAATTCTGCCTGGTTTAAAAGTTTGACATTACCTGGAATTCAGCTTTCCTCTCCTTTCCTTTTTCCTTCGTACCAAAACACTAATAAATGGATCCCTTCAGCTGACTTGCAGCGGCTCTGGACAGGGCTCTGGTTGGACTAAAGAGTTCAATGCCCCCTCATTGCTCAGTCTGTTCTGAAAATGTGTTCAAATCTATCACCTCAAGCCCTCCCTTCACAGGAAACAAAAAGGGAAAAGACAAATCAATGCAGAGATGGTGGTGCTGTTGATGGGAGGTGGTGGTGGGGTGGTCAGTGGCATTGTCCTCAGTCAGCCCCATACCAGTCCAGTGTGCTATTCCTGGGCTCTGAGAGAGGTCATCTCTGCTCTGCACATTTTTTCCTCTCCTCTGCCTTTCTCTCCTCTACTCATCTCTCCTCTCCTCTCCTCTTCTCACCCTTACTCTCCTTTCCTTGTCTCTCCTTTTCTCTCCTCCCCTAACCCCTCCTCTCCTTTCCCCTCCTCTCCTCTCCCCTCCCTTCTTCTGCTCCCCCCTCCTCTCCTCACCCCCTCTCCCCTCCTCTCCTCTCCCCTCTCCTCTCCCCTCCCCTCATCTGCCCTCCTCTCCTCTCCTCACCCCTCTCCTCTCCTCTCCTCACCCCTCTCCTCTCCTCACCCCTCTCCTCTCCTCTCCTCACCCCTCCTCTCCTCATTAAGGCTGCAGGAGGGTGAGGCCGGCGGTGGCAGAGCAGTGGAGAGGTCTCGCTGATTAAACCGCAACTCCGTCTCCAAGGTCAGTGGAAGTCAGTTTTGAACAGAGGAGAGGTGGGGCAGAGTTGGGTGTGTCTATGTCTGTGTGTGAGTGAGAGAAAGATAGAGTGTGTGTATGTGTGTCTGTGTGTGTGTGTATGTATGTTTGTGTTTGCTTGAGAGAGAGAAAGTGTACATAAGTGTCTATATAAGTGTGTATGTGTGTGTGTGTGTGTGTGTGTGTGTGTGTGTGTGTGTGTGTTTGTGTGTGTGTGGTGTGTGTGTGTGTGTGTGTGTGTGTGTGTGTGCGTGCATTTGTGTGTGTGTGTGTGTGTGTGTGTGTGTGTGTGTGTGTTTGTGTGTGTGTGTGTGTGTGTGTGTGTGTGTGTGTGTGTGTGTGTGTGTGTGTGTGTGTGTGTGTGTGTGAGTGTGTGTGTGTGTGTGTGTGTGCATTTGTGCGTGCGTTTGTGTGTGTGTAGAGGTGGGCAGGTGGGGCAAGGTGAGTACTGGCCAGTGACCAGCCACATCAAAGCCTCCCCATCAGGAAGTGAACCGCTGGACCTGCCCAGAGGTGTTTGGCAGACTGAGGAGGCTCTCTGCCATTTGGGTCTAGCTGAGAGTAGCCGTCACTAGCGGCCCTGAACTCACACGACACGCCAGAGAGAGGCTTTTTTAAATCCCCATGTTAGAGAATTCTGTCACCAAAATCACATGTTCTCTAATGATACTGTCTAAGAAAAATGTAATACACTTACAGTACTCTAACACATGTTTATTGAATATATTAAAAGGAATACATTTTTTGCATACTTACCACCAATACTGTAATATAAAATTGTTCACATATAAAATGATCAGTATGTATACTATTTAATATACATGTTTATTGATGGTTGTGTGATATCAGTGATGTTATGATTCTATTGTGCTTCCAGATGTGAGGCTACTATGGCTAAACAAAATCCTAATTATTTCTTAGTTCCAGTAAACAATGAAAGGAAATCTCTTTTGGTGATGTGTATTGTCTGAAATTTTCAATACACTGAAATGTGTATTTGACCTGCTAGTCTAGTCGGCAGCAGCAGGAAATTTAAAGCAGTCCGACTTCTGATTCTCATTCAGCTGATGTTTGAGCAGTATAAGGCCTGTGGCCGATTTTTTTTTATTTTTATATTATATATTATATATTGATATTTCTGTAAATGCACTTCCGGTATAGTTTACTTTTGGATTATTAGTTAGTTGTAGCTGTTAGTGTTATTACCAGAATCTGATATCCAATAATCATTGCCTATGCAATAACAGCAAGGATAACAAGCATCAGATTTTAAGACCAAATGTGAGATGTATTTCAAATGGGTAATGGATGAGTACATACAGTGAGAACAAGGAAAGTCAGTGGAAATTCTTATCCAGGGACACATGAAAACATTCTCTCACTCACTGGGACAGAATTAGAGACACGCTTAATCGAATAGAAGGAGGGCATTTTCATGGAGTGAGGCTGGAAAATGAACGGCAAAAATCTGCATGGTTTGCAGGACCGGTGATCGATGCGCTTCACTTAAGCCACTTAGGACTGTCATGACACTAGGCAGGCAGGGGCTCTATGTGTGTGTGTGTGTGTGTGTGAGTGTGTGTGTGTGTGTGTGTGTGTGTATGTGTGTATGTGTGTGTGTATGTGTGTGTGTGTGTGTGTGTGTGTGTGTGTGTGTGTGTGAGTGTGTGTGTGTGTGTGTGTGTGTGTATGTGTGTGTGTGTGTGTGTATGTGTGTGTGTGTGTGTGTGTGTGTATGTGTGTGTGTGTGTGTGTGTGTGTGTGTATGTGTGTATGTGTGTGTGTATGTGTGTGTGTGTGTGTGTGTGTGTGTATGTGTGTGTGTGTGTGTGTGTGTGTGTGTGTGTGTGTGTGTGTGTGTGTGTGTGTGTGCCACCTCAGCATGAAGCAGAGAGGGGAGCTGAAAGCCAGGGTAAAGACCGATGGGAAGCGGCAGAGCTCCAGCCAATCCATCCCACTTAGGCACGCCACCCCGCTCCACAATCACAGCTATCGATCCCTGATTGATAAGTAACCTAGCAAGCATCACTCCACTGGAATCCATTAGCAGATATGACTCACAGGCATAGAGAGAGAGAGAGAGACAGAGAGAGAGAGAGATTGGTAGAGACAGAAGAGAAGGAGAGAGAAAGATAGCGTGCGTGCGTGCGTGCGTGCGTGCGTGCGTGCGTGCGTGCGTGCGTGCGTCCGTGCGTGCGTGTGTGTGTGTTTGTATGTGTGATGGAGGTAGAGGAAGAGATGACTTGCAAACAGAGATGTGACATTTACATTGCACAGACTTAATGCATTTTCACTTGAGAGGCTGCCATTGCATAGTGAGAGAGAGGAAGGAGACGAAGATCCATTCAAATTAAATTTATTTACTTTCACTCTCAATACAGGCCTCCATGCACTGAGGGCTCTCTGAAGCCCCCATAACCCTGAAATTGAGCAAATCTAGAAGGCAAACACCTCCTATAATTTCCTTCACCGTAATATCTTCTAAACACATTCTCAGTGCCCGTGGTGTAATGTTTGTTACTTTATATGCATATGTGAGTGCATTAGGCATATATAATGACTGTGTAGGCAGTGCAGCAGTCAGCCTTAGGAGGGGAAACATTCTATGCAGTGCATAATTCCATGAGATGCGTGCCACAGCCATTAGTTTTAGAGGCTCAGACAAACATGTGCATTCATTGGCTGCCTTTGAGCGTGCATTATAAAGAATTATGCACTGCCAATAAATGTGGTCATGAGGAAACATGAGCACAGGAATTAATAGGGGTTTCCATTGATTGTTAAATAGCCGTTACTTCATTACTTCATAACTTAGGGTTAGCTAGGCAGTCCTTCAGATGGAGGGGTGGCTGACATTACCAAGCCATTTCTCAATCCTGACATGAGCCAGTGAGTTGAACACTGTTGTCAGTCATTTACGGCTGGGTGATGACCAGAGAGACGTAAGGCCAGGCAGGCGCATACCCGGCCAAGAGGCATTATCTAAATCAAGAGCTCTGCCTTCAATCGGGTCATGAAGAGCATCTTTTTATATTCAAAAGGCCATTTCTTATTTGCAGCCATAAAAATAAAGTCCTCTGCATACCAAGGAAGGGGCTGTATTTTGTTATTTTGTTCTGTAAAATATAACAGGATTTGCGAATGTTGGCAACACTTGTCAAAAACTGTTACATGTGTGGAGCTTATGCCACTTTCTGATTATTCCATGCTGATAGGTTTAAACAAGTAGCTAACTGAGAGCGTGTGACATATTCTGTTCGGGTGAGGGGCTATTTAAAAATAAAACAGTGCAGATTGCTAAGCGGGCTGCAGAAAATGGAATATTAGACGGATGAACTTCTCTTTCACATAAAAATTACCAATGATAGGCTTTTTGAGCTGCTTTGAGGCTCTGTTTTGTAAAAATAGGTTGGCGCGAGCATATTGAGAAATCAGAAATAGAAGCAGAAAGTGAGACATTTCCTTGGTGTCTGCCATGAATTAGCATAGAAGAGGCCTGCCTGTGTCTTTGAGAGAGGACCACATTACAGATGAAAGACCATGTGTTTGCGAAATTACTATTCAGAAATGTTTTTGGTCTTCACAGCAATTCAGTTTAATTTAATTACGATGGGGACTTATCAAAAGCCTAATGCCTAAATGCCAAGGCAGACGACACGTAAAAGAGAAAGGATTCCTTCAGACTTGGGAGAGGTAGTGTACGTAGGTAATGTTTGGATAAATAAAACAAAAACCTCACATGTAAGCCTATATGATCAGGATTCCATCTGAGCATTTGTGCACACATGCATTCTCGGCATAGTGTTTTGTAATGGCAACTTTGAGGGTTTTGCCATAAGTACATTTTCTTTAGGATTTTTACTTCAGCTTAACTTGGGAGAAAAAAACACTAGAAACCTCAAAGCCTTGTATTTTAATCCAGAAGAGCTTACAGACAATAATAGAGTGCGTGTCTTAAATAGAGTGTTGAGTAATTTTTGGCTTGTTTGTTAGATAGATGTTTCTAACCAGTGATGCAATGTGTGGCAATGCAATGTATCCATGTAAGCAGCAAACAGAGAAAGAGTTAGTGAGTAACAGAAAAAAAGAGAGAGAGTGAGAGAGAGAGAGCTGAAAGCAGTCAGTCAGAGTAGAGTAGAGTAGAGTGGAGTGGAGTGGAGTAGAATACAGAACCACACCTATGAAATGACCAAAGCAGATGCTGGCAGACAACATCAATCTCAGCTGTGCAGTCAAGCAGCCAAGGCAGACTGTACACAGACGCAGCAAGTCTACCGCTCCCAGTCTCATTTAGGCAGCCTGACATCATACACCCCCCCCCCCCCCCCCCCCCCCCCCCGCCCGCCCCCATACACACACACTCACATACACATGCAAAACACACACATACACACGCATGTAAAAACAACACACACACACTGCTCCAGAACTCCAAACTCCAGAACATTTTGTGACAGACATCAATAGTTCCAATGTGGAGCGTAGTCAAAGGAGAGACAAAGAGGAGAGTGTGTAGGTGTGTGTGTGTGAGAGTGAGAGAGAGAGAGAGAGAGAGAGGGAGAGAGAGAGAGGTGGGGAGGATGTTGATGAAACCATTGGAGTGTAAAAATGGGACCGTGAGGAGGAATGGCAAACTCAACAGAGCGCACCAGTGTCAGAGATCCAACAAACAAGCCTGACATGGGGAACTAGCTGCTAAATGACCATGGTGTCATTGCTAGTGTGAGCTTTCCTGGTTACTGGTCTTATGGTTTACTGGGGTAATATCCCAGTCTCACAGTCCCATATTTGTAGTTTAGTTCTTCTTTGCAATTATACACTTCTCTATGTCCAATTAAACAAACAAACACGAATTCAGAAAATGTCCCATTTCATATCACATAATATATCCTCCTAACAGTATACTTACTGAGATAATGAAAAATGTCTGTGTACTTGTCATGTAGTTACTGCACAGTCAAATGTTATGAACCATATCACTCCAAGAACATGCTACTACAATATTTACTAGTATAAATGTACGTTGTACTGTACCTATCAATCACGTTCACACAGCACACACTATCTTAGTGGCTGGTGTGGTAAATATCGGGGAAATAATTCCACAGCTACCTGAGTAGGGCATGTTCTCCCACCATGCTCTGGCACGCTTTGCCCTGAAGTCGCATCATGTTACCCCCTGTTGCTCCCGAGCCTATTTATCAGGGAATCAGTCCATTTTTCTTGTGTAATTTGTTGATCAGCCTCCCTGTACTCAGCCTGTCTTAACAGTTATTACGCCTACAGACAGCTGGGGAGAGGGAGGACGAAGAAAAACGATAGAACGGGGGGGGGGGGGTGTTGGGCGAAGCTTTTTAGGAGGAGAGCTGAGAGCAAGAGTGGCAACCCAATTACCATAGCATCGCCACGGCAATTTGCGACAAGTCACTTATGAAATTGTTATGAAGTGAAAGAGAACCTGGCCATCTGTGGCCTTCGGAATGGAGATCGAACAGAAAGGCCTGACAGGACCAGGAAAACAGATCACACTGAGAGACAGAGAGAGAGAGAGAGAGAGAGAGAGAGAGAACAACACAGACATGAAAGAGAGGAATAGAGACAGCATGAGAACAAGCACGCAAGAGAGCGTGTGAGAGAGAAAGAGAGAGAGTGTGTGTGTTTGTGAGAGAGAACAAGAGAGAAACGGAGTTAGTGTGAAGGAAGAAATGGTGGAGAGATAGAGTGAGGGTGATAGAGAGCATAAAAGCAGTTTGGAAAAACTCAAATGGTCAGCATTTGTTAAATCAAACGCTTAGCACAAACTCTTCTATTCCACACAAAATCACAAAGAGGAAATCACGTCCATTTGAGAGACTGGAGCAAAACACCTCCAACCCATCCAGCAAGCCCTCGGGCATGTCCAGCATGTCCAGTCAGGCGGTTATGCTGACAGAGAGCCATGGTGAGAGAGCCCTGCCTTCCCCTGGACCTCCCCTCCTACTGTGCTTGTCTGCATTAAAGGACCAGTATGTAGGAAATAATGGAAAATAAATGGTAACCATTCCAATAATTATCACCATATGTCATCAGAGAGTAAGGAAACACGATGAATTGAACTAATGGCTTATTTGACAACGTTACAATAACCTGTAAAACCCCGTAAAAACCAGTGAAAAAAATGAGTTACGGGGTGGAATCTCTTGGAATTTTCGTGTATGTTTTGAACGATTAATTCTAGAAAAGCGTATTAATAATGGGCTGGGTCCCATGGGCCCCATTTGGGTTGCCAAATTAGCAAAGGCCAACTGTCAACAGCTGTCAGTTGTAGTCATGAACGAGTAGGCTAGACTAGGAGAGGCAGGCAAATTTCCAAAATTAAAACAAGAAACCAATTAAGTGGACATCGGAGGAGCTTCCTGAGATGGCGACGTCTTCCTTAAATGAAGAATATCAAGTCTGACGCAGAGCTGGCCATATTTCTCCACGACAGGTAGCCTAGGCTAAACTTCATCTTCATCGCTAACTTCAGCTAAATATGTTACGTTGGTTAGAGAGGTATTTTTTGTTTTCACTGTTTCCGTAATGTGTAGCTGGGTCATGGTTGGAGAAACGTTTAAGCAGCTGCAGGTCAACTAACGTTAACTAAGTCTGCATTACATCTGGCAACCCAGAAGAGGCTCGCGTCAAGGTAGTCTTGAGAACGTTCACCAGTGTTTTGATTTTGGCCTACAGAACGTTCGGTAAAGTCAAGAGTCAAGCCTTTGAGGACGGGTTGGGATGGGGTGGAAGTGTGTGTGTGTGTGTGTGTGTGTGTTTGTGTGTGTGTCTGCAAAGACGCAGTCCTGGGCAAAGGTCCAGAGCTCTGGCAGTGATACAAACAGAAGGGGAAAGCACACAATAGAAACATACATAAATAAATAAGTACACTGGGCTGGACTGATGGAAGGCTACGGATCCTAGCACAGCCTCCACTTTCATCTCGCAGATGTTTAGTTCGACTTTTGACCTCCACTGCTCACCGAGGCTGCTCTACGTTAAGTGAAATATTGTCCTGTGCTGTAGTATGTAGTATGCAGTATGCGGAAGAACAAGTACGAAGAACGGAGTAAAAAGAACCGTACAAGTTCAGTGTGTGCAAATGTTTTTCCACTCAACTCTTGTGGGTAAATGTAAACAGAGTCATGCTGGATCACCAAAAGTAGCAAAATGGAAAACTCCTGTACAAAATTCCTGAAGCTGAAATAAGTCACTTAGGGAATATTGAGGAGCATAGTGTTTGGGTGCCTATGTACACAGTGAAATATTCAGTGACTGTATGCTTATTTAGCTTCAAAATGCTATCAACTGCTGGGCAGTACTGTCCCGATGGTGATGAACCACAAAATGATTTACTGTCAAAGTGTCCATGTAATGCTAAGTAAAAGAGATCAAAACAGCCATTAAAATAAACACCCACAAATGTGAGTGCCGCCATTCTCAGTTGAGAAAATCATTAATGGATTGACAGCCACAGGAAATGCCATGTTTCCTTCAATAAGAGAAAGTGCTACAAGTGATGCATTCAAAACCACAAACCACACCATATCAGTGAGTGATATGATGTACATTTTATTTACATATTTTATCCCTGGAGTCATTCTTGAGCTAAACTGTGGTAAGCAACAAAGTTACAGGTTCAATATACTGACCACATGTTGTTGTGTGTGTGCTATACTGTAGGTCACTATGGCAGGTATAATGTGTAGACAACGGTCTTTTATCCTTTTGGCAACTAAGGATATCTATTTATGTCTATATATCACTTTTCTGCAAAATATTGTAACGATTTGATAGCGACACACACAGTTGTCCAATCAAAAGGTTTATTAGCTGAGAACGAGAGCAGGGACACAGACACAGAACACAATACACACAGAGCAGGTCAAGTACACACACACACGCTACACATACAGGGGTGGACGCAGCCCCCCACACAAAGAGGATCAAACACGAGGGAGAACAAAAAGGGAAACATGTTACAACAAAGACGCTAACATTAACGCAAACCCCAAATGTTCGCTCCCGCATCCCAGCATGCCCTGTGTGGGAGAACGCTACGCAATGTCTTGTGCACCGACGTTACAATATATTAAATGTCCTTGATTGTGGTCTTACAGTAGGCTAATCTTGAATGGTGCTGGTCTTGGCCATGTCAATATTAGGGCAGTTTAGACATTTGGCCAGCTAGCTGTACAAATGTAATGAACAATGTTTGAACAAAGCAAGCTAACTGTAAACCATAGAGAGCACCCCCACAGTGGACATCCCCAAGGGCTCCCTGGGCAATCATTCGGAGGCCAGAGGAACGAAAGAGAGAGAGAAAGAGAGGGAGAGAGAGAGGGCGAGTGAGAGAGAAAGAGAGTGAGAGAGAGAGAAAGAGAGGGAGAGAGAGAGGGCGAGTGAGAGAGAAAGAGAGTGAGAGAGAGAGAGAGAGAAAGAGAGGGCGAGCGAGAGAGAGAGAGAGAGAGAGAGAGAGAGAGGGAGTTGGCTGGCAGGTGGCCCAAAAGGAACATTATGCCCACACATGCCTCTGGGTAGTGCTGGTCCATGAAGCACTGTCCTGTTGCCTGCCCAGGCCACTGCTGCTGCGGTGAAGACGGCCACAGCACTTTATTCTGGGCCCAGAGCTCACACCTTAAGCCTCTGAGACCGCAGCGAGTGTTACAGCCCAGTGTGCGCCTTCAGAGCTTGCCCACATTCTCTCTGGGTGACGGGCTGCACTGGTAGATGTATGCTGAAGGGAAATATATCCTTCTACACCAAAAACTATCCTTTTCATTATGCCAACGATTGATGGTGGAAATTTGGGATGTTTTTGGTTCTGCCATGATGTTCAGTATTGAGTATGTGATGATGACTGCTTTCTAAAGACAAATGTATTCTTCTTTACTGAACAGATATCTCATTCACATATTCATCTATAAAATAACGGTCAAATTTCAGCTATTTCAGCTTTGGTTCTGCCATTGTGTACACCACGTAGTTGTCCATGCGTTTATGCATAAATGTCGTCCTTGGCCAGTTTTACTCTCTAATACTGCAGGTGTGTAGGTTACAGATGCTTGTTCAAAAGAAACAACTTTTGAAAGAAACATGCCATATGGAATTAAAAATCCAAACCTTCAATCAATCCCGTGGGTTTACATGGGAGAAAAAAGATAATCTGCTTCAACTGATGCATAAACACTAACTGTGCATATTATTGTACTTATTTGCCATCTGGCAGCACTATATTTGGCTCTTATTATGACCGCCGCGCAGCGAAGCGGCGGTCATATAGGTTTAGTCAGATTTTTTTTTTTTTTTTTTTTTTTTTTTTTTTTTTCGCATGCCCAAATTTCCGTCAATGATTCCCGGGACACTGAAAGACCGGGGTACACGAAACTTGGTGGACATGTAACCCCACATGGATAGCATGGAACCATCGTTTTTCGTTTTGATCTGTAGCCCCCCCGCTGAATTGGACCCCCCGAAAGGAGGGTAGGGCAGACACAGTTTTCTGTGAATATCTCGAAAACCGTAGGGTTTAGGAGGACCATTTTTTTTTTTGCATGTTGATCTCAAGGGGCCATGTCAACCCATTCCATAACCACTCATTTCATGTATAGCGCCACCTAGTTAAACACAAAAAAGTAAAAATGAGGTGGTGTAATTGAAGGTATCTGTGACCTAACATAGTCAAAACTGCACGAAATTGGAAGTGTAGGATCATTATGACACCCTCTGTATGCACGCCAAGTTTTGTGGAATTCCGTTCATGGGGGGCCACACAATAAATTAATTTATGTTACTATACACCAACTGGCCTGTAGGTGGCCGGAGACAGTTTTCTGTGAATATCTCGAGAACCGTAGGGCCTAGGAGGTCCACCTTTTTTTTGTATGTTGGTCTTAAGGGGGCATGTCAACCCATCCCATTACCACTTATTTCATGTATAGCGCCACCTAGTTAAAAATTAAAAAGCAAAAAATTAGGTGTTTTCATCTCAATATCTCTGGCTGACAAGGTCAAAACTGCACGGAATTAAAAGTGTAGGATCATTATGACACCCTCTGAATGCATGCCAAGTTTTGTGTACTTTCGTTCATGGGGGGCCTTACAATAAAATAATTTATGTGTACATTTAGTGACGTACACCAACAAGGATTCCCGGGACACTGAAAGACCGGGGTACACAAAACTTGGTGGGCATGTACCCCCACATGGATAGCATGGAACCGTCATTTTTCGTTTTCATCTGCAGCCCCCCCGCTGGACTGGACCCCCCGAAAGGAGGGTAGGGCAGACACAGTTCTCTGTGAATCTTTTATGGTATGTTGGTCTCAAGGGCCCACATCAACCTGGCTCATAATCACTCATTTGTGATTTGCCCCCCCGGTAAAAAATGAAAATGCAATATTATTCTGCTTTAATCGCCCCTAATGTATCTTCAGTTAAGATGTTCAGAACTGCACCAAATTTTATGTGTATGATTGACCTGGCATTCTCTGGGGGTCTGGGGGTATGCCAAGTTTCGTAGAATTTCATCCATGGGGGGGGCTAAAAAAATTAGGTTATGTGTACATTTAGTGACTGTACACTCATTGGCCTGTAAATGGCGGTGCACACATATAAACATGCACACACACAGGCACCCACATACTATCGGTATTAGAACGGCCGATACATAATTACAAATTCAATAGGATCAAAAGAAAGCCAAAATATTCATCATCATCATCATGGCTGCATTTTCAGTATTGGCGATAAGTAGTCGTTTGTCCACTAGATGGCGCATCGTTGCAGTGAGACGTAATTTTTTTGGAAGTTAAAAGTGGGTTGAAAAAATAATGGACACTTCCTACAAGGACTGTAATTTACCGCAGCGAACATCTAATAAGGACAGGACGATGTTCACATGAAGTGTAAGTGAGGATGAAGTGAGGATGTTTATCGGACATGCTTGGTTTTTACTGCAGGTACGTTAATCTTGTAATATCAATAAGGACCTAGGTAATGTTACCGTTAGCGTTGGTTGAGTGATGGAGGCCCATTTGATTGATTGCATTTGTAGAAAACTATAAATGCGGTTGTACCAAGCAAATTGATAGCAGCACTCTTTGTATCTTTCGACTGTCATTTATTGCACGTGCTACAAAATCATTCTGTGCAATGGAAGATTTACCAACGTTACACCGGTCTGATACAGTTTTGCCTATACATGCGTGAGACTGAGACGCCTGTTTATTTTGTTTTAAGTGCGTGCAGGGTGTGAGAGGGGAATCGATGTGCTTTGATTCCAGCTTGGTAGTTGTAGTCTGTGAAATTAAAAAGCACGTGTGTGTGAAGTATCCAAACAATGACACCTTCATTTCATTATGGCTGCTTTAGCAACACACCTTAAGCTACTGTGTAGTGGGTCCCATTTAGAAGTGGCTACTTCATTCGCGCTTTCCTTGACTCATGGAACTGCGTGAATGTTATTACAACTTTTCGCCACGATATGGCAGTTTAAGTCCGCTTGATACTGTAAGTCGTAAGCCATTGGTTTCCAAAGGAGATTTTATTTGTGTCGCCAGCATAGCCTATTGACAATTTATGTTGTAAATAGGCCTACCTTATAATCCTACCTGTAGCTTAGGGAAGCTAACAGCTTTCTATTAGGATCTAGTTTGTTAGTTACAGTTTTGTCATAACTCCCTAATGCATTTTTGCATTTAGAATAGCCAGAGCGTGTATATCTCAATCTGAAAATTAAACAATATCGGGTGCCTATGGACTAGGCTGGGTGAACCCAGCCTGATCTGCCCGCTATTTATTTTTTGATTTCTTAAGATTGAGCTTGGTCTGATGAAAGCCAGACTAGCCATGGACCTCAGTTACACAATGCAAGGGAACATGAATCAGCCTATATTTGCACGAACAATAACGGACAAAAGCTCTTCAACTTTGGCCCGTTAAAATGTGTATGAACAGTCTAGCGACGCATTTCATCAAGGCCCATTTGGACATGTCAGTTATTTGCACCACTGGTTAGATGTAAAACAGCATTTCGTTTCAGACTACTGTTACTTAATTTGTGCATTAACAATAACGTTTCAGACTACTGTTACTTAATTTGTGCATTGACAATAAAGTATTACATGAACTAAAGATGACTAAAATCTTATGTAGAAGAAGAAACATTCACAAAAAATCCATCCATCCAAAAATGACCTTTGTTTTTGATAGCTGTTGAAAACGGCATGGAACTGACAGAGATGTTTTTGTTTATAAATACATAAAAAATAAATAAATAAATAAATAACATTATGCTGATACCTTTTGCTTTTCCCAAATACAATGTAGCCTACAGGTGTAAGTGACCTTTCATCAATCCAGTTGCAATGGATGAACTGTGATGACCTGCCCTACTTGTGATTGTTTAGAGATTTTAAAGGTTTTATAACAATGCTACATCTTCTTTGGCTATTCTACAATCTATTCACCTTTTCAGCACAAGTAGGCTACTTTCTGTGCAGCCGCACACACACACTCAGGCATGCCAAACAAGCATACACAAAAGTTTCAAGAGTGGGGGATGGAGTAAAAGATGGAGACAAATTGAAGTGTGATTTATTTTCGCGGAATGGATGTACAGGACTGAGCGGCGGTCATATTTTGTACCGCTATGCGGTACATCTAGTTGATGGTATATAAACATCATATCTCACTGTTCTGTTTTTATCTCACAGTTAGACTCCTGATTTTACCCATTCTCTCATTCTCCTCTTCTTTCTATCTATGTTTTTATTCTTTCTCTCTCTATCCCCCTTTTTGCTCTTTTCTCCTTGTTCTTCAGCGAAGCGGCGGTCATATAGGTTTAGTCAGATTTTTTTTTTTTTTTTTTTTCTTTTTCGCATGTCCAAATTTCCGTCAAGGATTCCCGGGACACTGAAAGACCGGGATAGACGAAACTTGGTGGGCATGTAACCCCACATGGATAGCATGGAACCATCGTTTTTCGTTTTGATCTGTGGGCCCCCCGCTGGACTGGACCCCCCAAAAGGAGGGTAGGGCAGACACAGTTTTCTGTGAATATCTCGAGAACCGTAAGGTTTAGGAGGACCATTTTTTTTTGTATGTTGATCTCAAGGGGCCATGTCAACCCATTCCATAACCACTCATTTCATGTATAGCGCCACCTAGTTAAACACAAAAAAGTAAAAATGAGGTGTTGTAATCGCAGGTATCTGTGACCTAACATAGTCAAAACTGCACGAAATTGGAAGTGTAGGATCATTATGACACCCTCTGTATGCACGCCAAGTTTTGTGTAATTCCGTTCATGGGGGGCCACACAATAAATTAATTTATGTTACTATACACCAACTGGCCTGTAGGTGGCCGGAGACAGTTTTCTGTGAATATCTCGAGAACCGTAGGGCCTAGGAGGTCCACCTTTTTTTTGTATGTTGGTCTTAAGGGGGCATGTCAACCCATCCCATTACCAATTAGTTCATGTATAGCGCCACCTAGTTAAAAATTAGGAGGCAAACACACAAGCACGCACACACACACACACACACACACACACATAAACATAAACATGTACACGCACACATGCACACAATTCAAGAATTTCTCAGAATTATGAACAGGCAAGATGGGGGTGGGGTTGTATAAAATGAATTTTACATGTGAAATCTATGAACTAATCATGTGTTGTACTTGTTGTCTAGCAGATACCAGTGAGAATTGAGTGTGGATAATGCAATTTAGTGAGACAGTTAGAATCATATGGGCCTTTCAGCGTGATTTATTTTTGTGGAAAAAATGTGCTGGACTGGGCGGCGGTCATATTTTGTACCGCTCTGCAGTACATCTAGTTTATCCTCTGTTATGTCTTCCCCGCACGCAGCTTCCTCCTGAGAGAGTGGGGTTTTTTTTTGCTCTTCGCAAAAATGAAAGGCACCAGATTACGGGCCCTGACAGCGCCTCAACATATGGAGCGGGCCCATCTGATGAAGACCCTGGCGGTACCACTCATCTCACCGCCGGCGGCAGCCGAGTGTTGATGGCAGCGTCCGCGGTAGACAGATCAAATCACTCCCTTCCCAACACCACTCATTCCCTCTGTAAGTGAATGGCCTTCCGCGTTATTAAATACCGTAGCATCGGCCAGGAAGAAAGGCCGGAAGAAACACGTCCAAAAAGAGCAGCAGGAAGTAAATAGCGTTGCTCTAATCACATGATTCCCCAGTGGACTCAGAACACCTTTCGGAGGCTGGCAGGTGGAACAGATGAGCTTTCTGCGGAGGAGGAGAGTTTTGGTTGAGGGCTCGGTACTTCCACGAGAGGAGAGCAGAGAGAGATAAGGTGGGCTAAAAAAACGACACAGTCGGGGTGGTGTGTATGAGCAACACAATTTGTTTGGTCCCCCCCCGCAGACGCATTGGAACACGAGGCCTCTGACTGTGCTGCACTGGTGCTGGGCTGTACGGCGCGGCGCAGTGCTCAGACACTGTGCGTCTCGCCAGGGTGTTCTGATCTCTTTAAATGGCACTAAAGCGGCTCGTGTCTCAGAATATCAACAGCGGTGGCTGCTCTGCAAAAGGCCAAACATGACAGGCATGAAGCCTGCAGTCTATGTGAGTATGTGAGTATGTGTGTCCATGTGTGTGTGTGTGTGTGGGGGGGGGGGGGGGGGGAGTGGGGTGCATGATTGTGTGTGTGTGTGTGTGTGTGTGTGTGTGTGTCTGTATGTGTGTCTGTGCGCATGTGCGCATATGTGTGTATGGATGTGTGTTGTGCATGTTTGGGTGGTTGGTTTGTGGGTAGTGTGTGTGTGTGTGTGTTGTGTTCATTTTCCCATTTTCTCATCTCATCCGTTGTCCTCCCCATCCAGCTCCTCTGTCAGAAAGCAGCCATGTCTCCTCTAAATAGCTGCCATCCCCACCCTCAAAGTGTCACTAATGTTTTTCATCTTAAACAGACTTGGCTAATGCCGCCATCTGACTGACAGCCCGGGTGTCACACCAAGACACACACACACACACACACACACACACACACACACACACACACGCCGCCCAGGGGCTCAGAGAATAGGAATTAACTTCTGCTTCACCAGACATCCTCCGTCGACGCGCGGCTATGCGCGCTCCACTTTAAATTAAAATGTCACAAACGTGGGCCAAGGCCACCATAGACGCAGCGAGGCTGTGTGTTTGTGTCTGTGTCTGTGTGTGTGTGTGTGTGTGTGTGTGTGTGTGTGGGGGGGGGAAGATGAGCCCGAGACACAGATCACCTCTGGGCTGAGCCTTCCCAGCGCAAAGGGGGAGGGCGGTGGGGTGGGCATCCGACAGCATCTCTGGCTTCCAAACCCTCCCTCCTTCCTCGTGAGCAAAGTGTGAAATATTAGCGATTCTTAAATTCTTAATCGGCTAAATTACGCTAACCGGGGGCCGGGCTCAAGAGTCATTAACCTCTACGAGATGAACCTGTGGTCATGATTAATTCACTGAGCCAGTTGCTCTCCAGTACAAATGATTTTCCTTGATTCATATGATTTTCCTTGATTCATAATTCACATGCCTCCATCGATTTGGCAAAGACGTTCCTGGTCATTCCGGGTCACTTTGCAGGGGGCCTCACACTATTCACTCTCTCTATTTTCTCTCTTTTTCTTTTCTCTTCTCTCCCATTGTCCCTTGCTTTTCTCCCCTGTTCCATTCTTATCTCTACCTCTTTCCATTTTGTCTATACAGCAAGAGCGGGTCTTGTTTTTTTCCCCCCTCACAAATAGTCCATTCAGCAGGCGACTGTTGGCTGGCCCTTTAAAAAGGCCGACTGGGGAGAAGTCTACTTGTGCTGCGGCCATTACGTTTTATGCCCGCTATGGTATAGAGTCCGCGCACGCAGCCTCGCTTGCCTCGTTTATGGTCTGTTGTGGACATTTTGTTCCGCACTCCATTTCCACGGATGCCCGAGCTGCAGTGCGAAGTCATGAGACTTAATGTGTCGTTCGGGGTGAGGGTTGGTGGGCGATTGATAGACTTCATTTTAGTAGCCTATACTTCACTAGGCTCAGCCAACGGGTAGCCTTTGGACACACGTGGCGCAAGACCACAGTGCACTGCAAGACAAAAGCAGAAAAAAGACAGACAGAAAGAAAGAAAGAAAGAAAGAAAGACAGAAAGAAAGAACGATGGAGGGAGAAAACAGCAGAGCTGTGTTGAGCGGAGCCGTCCACACATGGGTTCTCCTCTGTTTTAATTCATTCCTCGCGTCCCTCAATACTAAAAGCGGAGTCATAAATGTCAACGAGGATTTATGCTTTTACATTACTCCAGTTTAATGTGGCGAATGAGAGGGACAGTTATTACAGCGAACACCTCCCATCCAGCATCTCGACCTGCCAATCTCTGATGGCCATGACAACAGGGAAATCATCATTAGTGTTTAGAGAGAGAGAGAGCAAGAGAGAGAGAAGAGAGAGCGAGGACACCACATTTGCATCAGAGATGCTCAGTCATATACTCAAATATTGAAAGAGGCTGTCGACATGGAATGCGAGAGAGTTGTTCATTCTAAACAGCACAACTCCTGTGGCTGGCAAGTCATTTTCTGCTACAACAAGATGACACGCTCACCGAGTGCGTGCTACTTACTCCCTCCATAATGACTTGCTCCCTATGGCTTTCCTTCTCTCTGCCGTAGAGAGGAGGAGAAACTCGGATCTCTCGCTGCAGACAGCGTAGTCCCTTGGGAGAACATTTTTTTTCTTTATTATGGTACATCTGCGAGCAGAGAAATAAAGGCACACCCTTCCTCCATGTTGGTAGAGCAAGACTACTGTAGGTGTTTTATGTCCGAGAAGATTTCTTATCCTCTCATGTGTGTGTTCTTAGAAGTGGGAATTGTATCTATTAATAAATCCACTTACACATACCTGCACATATAATGCAGATATGGTATACCTTCTGTGCTGAAGGACAGAAAAAAAAGCTCAGAAAAAAAAAATTCTTATTGTATGTTTTATGTGTTTTGTATCTATCTACCATGTACTTTTATCATGATGTGTATTTCTTTAAGGGGCATCTGACTTTTTAACATTCGTCCATGGACAACAGATCCAAAATAGCCACCTTTACATTGTATGTTTATGAATATGCAATGTCACTCTTATAAACCTTAAATAAAACTGGATGTACCGCATAGCGGTACAAAATATGACCGCCGCTCAGTCCTGTACTTCCTCACTACCATAAATCATGCTTGTCAATTTGTCTCCATCTCCTACTCCATCATTTATTCTTGCAACTTTTGTGTATGCTAGTATGTGCGTGCCTATGTGTGTGTATGTGTGCGTGTCTGTGTGTGTGTATGTGAGTGTGTGCATGCCTTTGTGTGTGTGTGTGTGTGTGTGTGTGTACAGTCACTAAATGTAAATGTTTGATGGAAATGTTTCATGGTTTGATGGTTTGAAATGTAAAATTTTTTGCCCCCAGTGGAGTGAGCAGCCGGTGGAGAGTGTAGCCTAGTTGAGGCTAGATGATAATTCAGTGATGGTGCAGGTATGTGTGACATGCCATGATGATGATTATGATGACTTATTGATTGTGATAATGATAGTAATGATAACAAAGTAAGACTGTCGCCCACTGCACAATAACAAATAGCGAAACATACGCTTTCTAAATGAATGATTTGCAAACTCAGAAAAGAGTGTCAAATCAACGTTAATTGTTGGTCAGATGGATCAGTTTCCGTCAGACGCCCAAAATTCAACATCGATGACATGAGTGGTGGTTGGTCTCTCAAAGTAGAGCATCAAAAGGGTTCTATCTCGGAAGGGTTCTCTTAGAAAAAGGTAAAGATGGGCTAAAATACATAGACTGACGGAAATGTAGGCTACAAAACTCATATTCATGCACAAGACAACTAAGCATGGGCATGAGTTCATGTAGCTCTACTGTTCTAAAATGTACCAGCAATGTGGTAGGTAGTAGCCTATAGCCTACAGGAATTAAATATTACCAGTAACAGGCAACAAAGTTGCCCTGTTTATTTTGTGTTGTTTCAGTTGTCCTATAGCCTAGTGGTAACTGGTATAAATTACATTAAGATCTACCACAATCTAGATAATTTAGACATAAACTCTTCACAATACCTAGAGATTGGCATGGTTTTATTTCCGTTAGCCTAATAGCTGGTTTGATTTGCATTAAGAAATTATCTTATGGAAAGTTCCCCATGCCAATCGTGAGATATGGTGATAGGTATGTGATGATGTGGGGCTATTTTAATTCCAAAGGCCAAGGGAACTTTATCAGGATGCATAGTATCCTGGATCCATGAAATAACTGGCCTTTAAAAATACAAATCTGCCCGCCTCTATGGGAATTTAACATAGGGGTATGTATACTTATGGCCCCTGTATTTCAAGGAAGAACATTTATTCATTTATGAAACATTATTCATTCACAAAGAAAATTGGTGTCCTTAAAGGTTGGATTTTTCCTCATGTTTTTAATTAAGGCATTACGATCAATTTTCAAAAGATGATTTTTTATTCCTCTTTTTAGTCAACTTATGAGCACAACTGTATGCATATTTAAGGCTTATGCGAGGATTTCATTTTTAATTCGGTGTGCCCAACCTATTTGAGGGCAGCTTGGGCCAAATATGCCAGGGCTGATTTTTTGTCCCAGTCCATCCCTGCTCTGGCCTGATGCATCTCTAAAACTGCTTCATTGAGTACGGTCCTCATAGAGTCTGTCTGTGTGATGACATCTCTGTTCTCTTTGATACACATGTAGGCCTTGTTGCACATTGTGTCATCATGTAAGCAGTACACAAAAGCATATCACTCTGCTTTTCCACTGTCTCTTGAGTTTCACATCAATTAGTTGTGTATTTACACCATAACCAGGATGTTGTTAGCTAACGTGTCACTGTATTAAATGTATAATGTATCTTTGGGGGTTAATACTTTTCCTTGCAGTGTGATAACACAAAGATATTGGCACATACCCAGAGCCTAACCCAATACCCTCACCCTCACCCTAGCATAAAGTAGCAAAGAACAGCAAATCAGCCTTTCTCTGTATGCTACACTTGACTGGGCTGCATGTAGTATAACAGTTTTAAAACTACAAGGACATTGTGGCACAATTGACCAGTCTCGGACAGATGTCATTTAAAAAAAAGTTGAAATGGTACGCTGTTTTTATCATTCTGTTGAACAGCAGCACCAGATGGGTTTTCATCCGATGTCATTTAGACAAATGCTATTGATGATGATCCCATAAAAAGGCCATTTAGCCTTGACCACAGATTAAAGCCAGATGGTCTGGACCAAAGGTAATCACTAAGAACACAATCACAGTCCACATTGTGCCCAAGCAACAAACAGACTCCTATCAAGCTAAATATGAAAATCTGTGGCCAAAAATAATAAAAATCTAAGGATGGAAATGTTTGCTTCCATATTTTTAAACATTACTACACTTCAACACACACAAATAACAAAATAAATCTGGGTTTTGGCAAGATAGAGATGTGGGAGTGAAAACAATATTTTCATATGTTCCAGAACATTGATCATATTGTTTGTCTTTGTTTTTACCATATATTTGATGTAAATCACCTCTTTTGAAGTCTGTGCTCGTTTGTTGTGTAAACTAGGCCATGTATGAGTGATGGCTGGCTACCTTAAGCATTACTTTCAAGAAATCTCTCTCTCATTCTCTGTCTTCTGTTGAGGTACTGCTTATCACCCACTTTCTTCCAAAGTCTCTGTGACTCACAGGAGAAAGACTGACTGTTACTCCACTGTCTTTCTCTCTCTCTTTCTCTCTCTCTCTCTCTCTCTTTCCTCAACAGATGAATCAACCATGTCTATTTGTCTGACACTAGAAGGTCGTTAGTCAGCATAAAGACCATCCACAACATAACTACATCCATGACACTACCATCCAGACATGTCCCTCCATGACTCACTAAGGACACCAACCCACTCCACATCGACCTCTCATAAAGACGTACCATCCATTATATGAAACTGGCACTAAATCACCCTGCAACTGTCAACTGAAGCAGTTCTACTATTATGGAACCAATGCCCTAGTGTGCAGTCCATCTTCTGCTCTTCTTTTATCTAATTCATTTGAATGTTTATTGTCTCATGTTACCTTATTTCAACAAATGTAACTTATTAATAAGTTATGACATTTATCATCAATTCATGTATGCAGTTATAATGGATACAGTGAATCTACATTTCTAATGTGATAGCTGATTTTGTATCCTATCTGAAATGTTATATATCAATGATCCATTCCATCCATGGCTGAGCTCCCGGGCTATGTCTTTCTAAATCAATACACATTTTAAAAAGTGATAGGCTAAAAATATATTAAGCTATTAATTTCACACAATTCAATACTATGCTCAAAAGGTAATTAAAATGTACGCCGTGTGGTCCAGTACTAATTGTGAAGTAATCAAGACTCATAAAAATCAACTTTTAATTGATGTCTAAAAATATCCACACATTGTTTCTACAGCGTAACACGAATCCCTGGATGGCATACAGTGACCCTCATAAGGAAGTGACAGTGCACTTGTGTTTATTTATTTATATTTCGTGGGGAGCTAGACTGAGCCGAAGCCCTATTAAAGAGGCGATGAGCGACTTAAAAGGCTTTCTAAAGAGCTGGTTTAGGCCGGGATCCTCATTCGGGCCCAATTACTGTCTCGCTGTCAGCACTTTCTGCTAATTGCATCCATCAGTGGAAATCATTAGGAAGGCCCCCCCACACCCGCAGCCCCAACACACCCACCGCAAGCACCTCACCCCCACCCACCAATGCCTCTTCTACACACACACCCCCTGTTTCCATCCAAATGAGAGCCCAATGTTTCTTTGGAGTTGCTGGATAGCTGGAGGTAGAAAAAGGCGACTCAGGAGTGGAGTGGTGAGGAGAGGAGGGGGGAGGAGAGGAGAGGAGAGGAGAGGAGAGAATAATGCCTTTACATGGGATCTGTAATTAGAGAGGGGGAGAGCAAGATGATACAGCAGGGTTGGGGCTGGGGTGGTAGTGGGGTGGGGGTTCAGAGATTACTGGTGCGGCCGTTGAGTCTGAGAATGAAGCATCTGCCAGCAACGCCGTCTCAGTGTCTCTAATCATTCCTCTTCTAAATGAGACGGTCCCCTAAGTTTCATATGTGATGGGCTGTTATGTAATGACTTAATTAAATTAAATCAATCTCTCTAAAAAAAAGTTATGAAAATGTCACATGTTGAACATCCCGAAGAAGGGTAATTGCCTTCCTCGAACAGAACTCCGCAGAATGGCACACCCTCAGGCTTCTCCTGAGCAGACGTAATTACACAAGTGGGAAATGCGATCAAAGAAGTAAGCTCTGACTTATTACTACGTACCAAACTTTTTCACCTCGGAGGCCAGACTGGACGGGGTGGGGAATGCTCATAAGGCACAGTGTGATCAAGGTGCGGATTGGACGAAAAGTAACCAAAAACAGAGGGGACTCCGATGGTGCTCCAAAGCCATGCTGCTTCCTGGGAGGTGCATGGGGTTGTGACCCTCTCCCTGGCCTCCACCACAAGCACAAGCTCTTCTACTCCTCCACCTTCATCACCTCCACCTCCTCCTGTTCCGCCTCCTCCTCATCCTCCTCCACCCTCCACCACCTCCCTCTTCCTCCACCTCCTCCTCCCCCCACCTAGTGGCCCTATCTGCCTCCTCCATCTTATCATCCTTCCTGCTCCCCCGAGTATACAAGACACACACACATACATACATACTGTGTGCGTACATACATACTTACACTGAGGGATGTAGTGGTACAATAAGAGGTGAGTAAACTATGAATTCTGTCATCACGGTGAGGTGGACTGCGACATTTTTTAAAAAGGCATTCAGAACATGTTGATGATGGTGGAGGTTATTGTCCAATATTTACTATACCAGTGGTATTGAATGGTTCCTAGAGTGTTTATAGATAGATAGATAGATAGATAGATAGATAGATAGATAGATAGATAGATACTTTATTGATTCCCGGGGGGAAATTCAAGAACATGAGTATACATGTTCAAGATGAGTGTACATGTTGTGAATATTGATAATACAGTGTGTTTTTGAATGTTAAAAGTTGCAATAGGTGAAAAAACTATTTTTTGGATAACCTCTAATAAGAGGTGGATAAACTATTTCTGACATTTTCGAGGTGGATAAACTGTGTTTACTTACTTACCTGCTTACACTGACACACAGACACAGACATAAACAGACAGACAGACAGACACACACACACACACACAAACACACACACACACACACACACATACACACACACACACACACACACACACACACACACACACACACACACAGACACAGATGCAGGCAGAGATATATACATATACACACTGCACTCTTCGAACACACACTCACACAAAAACGTCTTTGCATCCCAGAGGGAAATTGTGACCTGCCCTGTGATCTCCCACAGGAAATGTCACCGTGCTTCAGACAAGGCTTTCCTGACCTCACTCCCTGTGCAGGTTACTTGCAGCCACGCTTACAAACACACACTCCCTCTTACACACACTCAATGATGTAACCCATGGACATAGTATCCCCAGAGAACAGCACGGCCTTCGGAACGCGCAGCCTTCTGGAATCATCCAATCAGAGCATGGTATGCTTCACATAGCATCGAAATGCCTGGCAGGGTTCTTTGCTCATATTACCTGATGGGAGCTAGAGTGTTTGGGATTATTGTTCAAGTTAAAGAGCCACCGGAGGACTTTTAAAAAGTTGTCACAAAAAAGTGTTACAGTATCGGTCTGGGACGGTGACAGGTCAGTGTTATGTCGGTTAACGGAACCTCTCCACTGTTTTACAGTATGGCTCTATCTGAGAACACAATGTTCGACCATACTGCACATAATGGTGCAACACACAATTGCATGTTCATCACTACACTGTACGTGTGCATCCTTTGCAGATTCATTGTTTGTTTGCATTTAATATATGTCAATGTCATATAACTATAGGTTCAGGAAAATGTCTGTTAGACACAAACAAAGTGCCACCACCCTCAGAATGGCATCTTTGTTGTTAAATATGCAAGCTTTTTTATTTCATTTTTTTGACCGCAAAATAAAAAAAAACTCTTTCTCCCTTAAGAGGGTGATATGACATGACATGAAGATGGCTTACGTGATGAGATGAGTTCATGACCTGTGGACTTTGGTGCTTTCTGTCTGAAGACAGCAGAGGAGGGGGATGCTGCTGTCATGCTCCATCATCTAATCAGCTCCACTGATGGGCTTTACAGGGCTGCTCCAGTTCACCAGGCATTTACTGCTCAACTTCACCCACTGGTGCCTGACTAACACATCACAGGAAAGAATATTGAATATGTGTGTGTGTGTGTGTGTGTGTGTGTGTATGTGTGCATACAGAACTGAGCTTGTTTGGGGTAGAATGAGAGGTTACAGCACGTGTTTGTATTACCATGCTAGGCCAGTGTGATTGGTGGATTCCTGGAGTTTAGTTTACTGTTTCACTGTCACGGTTCTAGGTTTTGCTTCCATGATTTCAGTGTTTTGGCTGTTTGTTTTCTTAGCTCTTTTGATGCCTGTGTTATCTACTTTCACATTGTGCTGTGTGCTCAGGTACAGCACTTGAGCAGCCATTAGCACAAACCTGAGTGTGGCCGACTGATGAGGAGCGTTGAAGAGATTGGCAGCCGAGCAAATCACGGTGCAGTTAAACAGTGTTCATGTCAGATTCCTCAAAGAAATCAAAACCCTTTCTTTTCATCTCTTGTTCTCTCTCTCTCTCTCTCTCTCTTTCTCAGTCTCTAATTTACACCCTATCTCTCTATGCCCCTCCATTTCCTATTCTATTTATTTCCACCTCTCTCTCTCTCTTTCTAATTCACTTTCCCTCCATTTCTCTCTCTTCTTTTCTCTGGATCTCACTCTGCTCACCCCAATTTCCTGCTCCTATTTCCCACCTATATGCCTCTCTTTCCAGCTCCACCACTCTCTCTCTCTCTCTCTCTCTTTGTCCTATTCCCTCCATTTTTCTCCTCTTTGCCTCTCTCTATCATGGCAAGCTAATACACCTCGGCAGTGTGGAGCTACCTTAAAGTTACGCCAAGAGGTTGCATTGCCCCCACCTGTACACACACACACATGCGCACACGCACACACATGCATGCATGCACAAACACACACTCACACACACCCCACTGACCACCTCCACCAGGTCCCCACCTCAATAAACAGAGGGATAAAGAGGCTTGTTTACTGGGCACACCTTGGCCTGACCCCTGTGGCTGCAGGGACTAACTGTGTGATTACCTGAGTGTTAGCCTCACCCGTGCAGCTCAGAGGGGGAGCTTTGGCAGGGCTCTCTAGCCCTACCTCCTCCACACACACACACACACCCGCTGGCTGAGTGATTGTGCGCCTCAGTCGTAATAAATCACTTGCCGTTGGTGCGGTGATGGCACACACAACTCTACTGGCAGGGCGCATAAGTGTATGTGTGTGTGTGTGGGTGTATGTGTGTGTGTATGTTTGGGTGTGAGTGTAGGTGTGTATATGTGTGTATCCACATGCATGTTAAATGGATGGATGTGTCTCATTTCAACCGTGTGTGTGTGTGTGTGTGTGTGTGTGTGTGTGTGTGTGTGTGTGCGTGTGTGTGTGTGCTCCTAGACTTGTTGCTGACCCTCTGGAGCCAAGCTCTATTATTTGCGCTTTGCCCACCCCATGGCTCCGCCAGTGCAGAAATTCATTATGTGATGTCAGCTTTCACCATGTGCCTTTGGGACGCTTGGGGGTCCTGGAGGCTGGGTGTTAAGAAAACACATCTGTAGGAGTGTGTATGTATCCGTATATATGTACATATACTGTATGTACATGTGTGTGTCAATGTGTGTGTGTGTGTGTGTGTGTGTGTGTGTGTGTGTGTGTCTGTGTCTGTGTGTGCGTGTGTGTGTGTGTGTGTGTGTGTGTTTGAGATCATTTGTGTGTGTGTGTGTGTGTGTGTGTGTGTGTGTGTGTGTTTTGTGTGTGCGCATATACAGTACACACACACACACACACACACACACACACACACACACACACACACATACATGCCATGCATCATCCTCTTCCCTCACCAGTCCCTGGGCAGGTTGGTCCCCCTCTAAAGACTCTTTCTCTGCCTCCCTCTCCCCCCTGTTGTCTGGAGTGCTGATGGCAGATGTGGTGGGGCTACTGCTGAACTGCTGTCACTGTTTGCCATTTAGCTCTGGCTGCAAGGCGCCAGGCTCATTACTGCGATGTGTAGTCACAACGTCTACCTCTAGCCTTGGGATCAGTGCAGCCCCCCCCCCCCCCCCCCTCCCCACACACCCTTCCTAATCACCTCACATGTTTCACTGAGAGCTTGATGGCTCTTCCAGCCGCCGTGAAGGCCCAGTCTCGGCTGTTTTGCTCGGATACCCTCACGCACACGCGAGGTCAACAAGAAGAGACAGGGGCTGACCGGTGGCTACATCTGCCATTTCAGCTTGACCCTCCACTCAGCAGAGCCCTGCCCCCATGTCTCAAAATTCTTTTTTTTTTTCTACAACGGAGCAGCCATGGCCTGCATCATTAGTGAAGAAGCTTCAGGAACACTTGGTTGTTTCACGAAATGTCTTATTTGGGGAGCAAAATAAAAATGTCTTGACATATCATTGGTCCTGTGCTTTTAAACTCAACATTGTTTTTGCTGAGGGGAGAGAGAGGGGTTAGCAGTCAGACTTCAGGGGGACTGTAAAAGAAGAAGGGGGAGCTTAGAGATATTCCTGCCAACGGTTCAAAGGAAAGCACCCAGAAAGGATTTCAGGATCAGCACATTTTTTCTCGATACCACTGCATTTGGCTCAGTGTGTGTGTGTGTGTGTGTGTGTGCGTGTGTGTGTGGTGTGGTGTGGTGCAAGGCAGGGAGCGTGACCTTCCTATGTAGCTGCAGTGATATAAGGCAAGGGTTCCAAAGAGGCCGTATACAGCCACGATGTGTCTGTGTGTGTGTGTGAGTGTGTGTGTCTGTGTGTGTGTGTGTGTGTGTGTGTGTCTCTGTGTGTGTGTGTGTGTGTCTGTGTGTGTGTGTGAGTGTGTGTGTCTGTGTGTGTGTGTGTGTGTGTGTGTGTTTTCACTTAATACGTGAAACAAAACGTGAAGAAAAAAGACATGGGTATCCTCGGAGGTAGATACGGACATGTGTGTGAGAGAGAGAACCGAGAGAAAAAGA
>NC_055960.1:21612174-21627174 GCF_018492685.1 Alosa sapidissima | reverse complement strand
TGTGTGTATGTGTGTGTGTGTGTGTGTGTGTGTGTGTGTGTGTGTATGTATGTGTGTTAATAATGAATAATAGTAAATAATGAATAAGAGAGGGTAACAGGGTGAAAAGGATGCAACTCATGAGTATGTTTCTGAATTCACATACAGCCAGTATGCCAGTGAACTATATATAGAAAAGAGAAATTAAATATCCATAGACTTTCAGTATAATATGTATACAGTTCAACTAATCAAGTGGGTGTTCATTGTGTGTGTGTGTGTGTGTGTGTGTGTGTGTGTGTGTGTGTGTGTGTGTGTGTGTGTGTGCGCGCAGGGTGTGTGTGTTTGTGCACGTGCATGCATGTGTGTGCACGTGTGTGTGTGTGTGTGTGTGTGTGCGCATGTGTGCTTGTGTGTGTTTGTGTGTGTGTATGAGTGAATTTTTATGAGTGTCACCAGGGCTGCTGCTCAGAATTTGCCGTGTGCAACATCCAATACAAGCCAAAACTGCAAAATCCATAACATTTCAACTCCCTGGGCCACTGCACTTAAAACAAAGCACTCTGCAATAAATAACCGGCTCAGTATCCGGGGAGGATACAGCAAAAACCGCCTGTGCTGCAACTTATGTAGGCTTGCATGTCTGAACAGAGGAGGAATGCAGATGAGCTTTTGGTCTTTAAAAACTTCATTTAATACAACTTCCTCCGAAACCAAGTGTTAATTGAAGAGTGTCTATGAATTCTGCATGACTACGTCTGCGTCACACGAATGGCGCCCTCTGCATTATTGAAAGCTCTTGTCTAGTTCCGTATCCCCCGAAAACTGACTTCACAGGCCTCGATAGAGGTGCAGACGGCGTGTCCCGGGGCGCCTCACAGGAATCAATGACAACTTGCGACGAAGCGCCACGAATTCTTCTTCAAACAATCAATTACAACTGTTACAGCGTCGCCTTGAGCGCCCCGACTGGAGCAGGGAGAAAGCTGCCACTGGAGTTCGCAGCACGAGTCTTTGCTTTTGTGGTTGTCTGAGTCCTTTTACACTCCTCTCCTGCTCCTCTTCTGTCTGACTTCTCTTGTTTCTCTTCTCCCTTCTTTTTGCTGGTTTCTCTTATTTTCTCGTCCCTTATCTTTCCCTTTAATTCTCCCTTTTCATCTCATCTCTTCTCTTTCATTCTGTTTTTGTCATCTCTCTCCATCCCTCTCTTCTCCTCTCATCTCTTTCCTTGTCTTCTCTTCCCCCTCTCTGCTCTGTTCTACACTTTCACAGTCATACGTTGCCCTGTCCTCGGCCAGAAGCCTGACGTTGTCGTTTCCAGCTCAGTAACCGCAGTAGTGCTGGAACACTCGCAGCGACTGGCAACCTTTCTCCCCACGCCCGCTCATGAGAAGGGGCAGAGAGGCAGAGAGGACGAGGGACAAGAGGTCTGAGAGGGCGTCAAGGGAGGACAGAGAGAGAAAGAGAGAGACACACACAGCAAGAGAGGCAGAGAGAGAGACAGACAGAGAGAGAGAGAGAGAGACACACAACAGGGAGAGAGGCAGAGAGAGAGAGAGAGAGAGGGAGAGAGAGGGAGAGACCCAGAGATACAGAGAGAGAGAGAGAAGCAGAGAGAGAGAGAGAGAGAGTTTTGGTGATTTCTTTGTTGTGGCTACAGCGATGGAATGGAGGCGAGGTCTGCCGCGGGCAGCAGGCGGAGCGGCAGTGGGGTGGATGAGAGAAGAGGCTGGGCTCCAACACCGAGCCAATGGCAGGCAGCCTGAGCTGTCTGAAGGGATCTCGTCCGCAGCGAAAGGCGCCAGAGTGGAGGTCAGAGTCATCTGTCCAGAGTCTGTTACGCTACGAGGACCTAGTGTCTGGCACTCACCTCACACCCAAATGCACACACACACACACACACACTCACACACACACACACACACACACACACACACACACACACACACACGGATGGTGACTGCTTTAAGGCCGCAAGGAAAGCATGGCTTCCCTCTTTCATTTCTTTCGGTGAAACACATCAGCAAAAATAATCATTGCACATCAACCCATCAGTGTTGGTTAATATTAATATACATTGAGAATGTCCCAGTCCAGTATCTGTTGGCAGTACTGCTCTGTTTGTTTGTTACAGCACCTACAGCAGACACCATTGTCAAATGTTGTTGTGATATACTGTGATAGCATGCTCCATAATACCCCATTGATATCAGGAGTCAATGGAATCCTATAGCTTAAGCTTCACTTACATGTACAAAATATCAACGTTTATTGGACAAAAGGCTTTGAATTCATCATTTGGGGACACATTTAGAGACCGTATCAGGAAGACAGTATTGTGCTTGGTCACACCTGGATACAATGATGGTATTCGATCAGAAGATTCAGAGGAGATTCTTAGCTGTAGATATATTGATTGATTGATGGATTGATTAACTGCATATATACATATATATTACGTACATACATACACAAACACACATTATTTTCAGTCATGTTTGAACAAAAACGCACTGAAGCGACTCTAGCTCTGTCGCCTCTGATGGCTTTTATCTACCATGGATTTTACTCACTCAAATAAGCACTCAAAAGCCTGAAGAAAATGTGACATCAATTGAAAGCAGGAAGTGGGCATAAGCGCTAATAAGATCAAAGCAACGCTATGTAAGTGGATCTGCGGGCTTTCTCAGCCCATTCTGCCTGACAATGTGTCTGCCCAGGCTGAAAATTATGCAGCTGTTTAAAAGCCAATCTGTGTCAGTCAAACAGCAAACAGCACAAAGTCACGACTGGGAGAGTGAACTCCGGCAACTGGATCGTCACCCTCCCCTTCCCCTCCTCTCCTTTTCCCCTCTCTTTGGATCACCAGAATATCGAGCACACATAGTGAGACTAATTACCAGGCTGAGGGCCCAGTGATTCGACAAATTGTTCGCACATTTCTCGTGGCCCTGTCTTTGTCTTTTGTCTCTCCTTACTCCCTCCCCTAAACAATCCAGAGGGGTGGTACAAAACTGAATGTCACAGACACAGTCATAGAGTCATTACTGTTCCTGCTGCGGTGGCTCATGCATCTGTGTCATCTGAAAGGGCAGAAAGTCCCAAATTCTCAGCACAAATATCCTGTGACTAATAATGAGCTCATGATGAGCAAACTCATAAAAATCACAATCCTCTTCAGAATCCCAGCCATGTTAGAATGGAGCCACATGCACTGGCTGGTACCTGGCTCTGGGTGAGCAAACAGTGTCCCACTCAGTGTCCTACATGCTTCCTGTCTGTTCCGGAAGCCGGGAGGAGCAGATCGCTCCTAGGAATCCCGAGAAGTCTTTTGATGGGGTATCTGAGCCTCCCTGATGAGGCTCAGACACAAGGCCTCTGTGACATCCCATTTGTGTCGATCTCCCACACTTCACTGGCTTCCTGAGACAGCGTGCGCCTTTCAAACGAGTGTCCGCGACTGAAATAACAACTCTGTTGAGCGATGCGCCCTAACACCCCCCCCCCCCCCCACACACACACACACACACACACACACACCGCCCCCACAACTCCCACACCAGACCGCGTGAGTTCTGCCCGACGGTCAGCTTGTACGACTTCATCCCGACACACACACACAGGTCCCACAGCAGCCGTAGCTACACTGACTTCCTGCCGCGTCGCTGGCTCTTCTGGGGGCAGGGAGCGGGCGGGGTGGCGAGTCTTTCAGCTACGCTAGCTGGTCAGCGGGACACGGACACGGCCTGGCTTGGCTCGGCTCGACACTCACAACCTCCAGAGCAGCGCCGGGAAGCCGCGCAGCCGAAAAAGCCCAGCCGAGAGGAGCCTCAGTCGGGGGGTCGGTGTAGCCCAAACCCCTGGGGGCCGCCCCTAAAAGGCTGTAGTTCAGTTCTAATGCAATATTCACCCCAGAGGAACGCAGGCCGCCAGGCAGGCAGGGAGGCAAGCAGCAGGCTGGGTGGACCGGGCCTGTTCCATTTGCTTCACCTCCGTCCAAAAGTGACTTTGCATGCCTTCATGCATTATTGACAACCTCCGTGGTGCGTGGGAAAGAGGGCAGAGGAGGAGGAGAGAGGAGGGAGAGAGAGAGGGAGAGAGAGTCCAAGAGGAGGAAAGTGAGAGGAAGCAAGGGGGAGCTGGAGCAAACCATCAGCTAATGACAGGTGACAACAATGAGGAGAGAGAGAGAGAGAGAGAGAGAGAGAGAATTTTTGTCTTATCTCCTTTGAAGTACCTTTTATATAATGTCTGCCCAGCTTCTATTGAATTCGAAAAGAGAGAGAAAAAAAAGAAAAAAGAAAGAAGGAAATAAAATAAGAAGGCAAAAGTGAAAGCCAAGCAGTAGCACTGCAAAAAAAGAGACTCCAAATGAATTTATTGCGGAGCCTTGAGTTTGGGCTTGGTGCCATCCGGCTGAGGGGATCCAACTGTTTGACAGCACGTGAAAGCAGGCAGACTCCAGTGCGCTGGGTGGGACCCACTCGACTGTTGTGACGACGCTTTGTTTGCCTCAGTCAGTCAGTACACACAGAAGAACAAAACACACACACACACACGTGCACACACGTACACGCACACACACACATACACAGCTTCAGCCTCTAAAACATCTTGTCAGTTAGAAGCTCTTTGGTCTGTCTTTAGCAGTCAAACAAGACTAGCGTTGTTTATTCACACGTTTCAGCATTATTTGGGCCGATAAACAAAGCTGTTCAAGAGCAGTGGAGATGTTTTTCTCCTCTTCAGAGACTCCTTGTTTCGCCAAGGCTTTTTGTTTATTATTCAACAGTGATATTCCTTGGGAGAGTGGTTAATGAAAGTTGTTACAGCACTTGTCCCGGTGAGGGCAGCTTGACAATAATTGGATGCATAATTGAGTTCCATGACATGTTTGGACAAGCTAATTCTTGGTGCAATTTTGAGGTTTAATTTCGCTCATTACAAGACCACGGATCTGGCATTCCCACACACACACACACACACACACACACAAAGGCGTGCACGGCACGCATATACTCTCATGCACACACAAACATGCACACAGAGATGTGTGCACGCACATTCACATTACAGTAATTTGCACACGCGCATAAGCACAAACATGCACACAAATGCACACAAACACACACATACTGTATACACACATACAAAAAACATGCACACAGAGATGCACATAGATGTCCAAATGCATTAACACACACAGATACAGATGCACACACACACACACACACACACACACACAAAAGGGCGTGGGTGTATATTGTGCTCATACTTCGGAGCATCCCTCAAAGTGGCCTGTCACACCAGCGCTCCAGGAAACCAAAAATACATTTCGCCCCCAGGCAGCGCCTGCACCAGCATTGAGAGAAAATGGCCGCCCCGGTGGCACGACATAGACTGGTGTAGAGGTACGCCTCCGTTTGTCCGTGTCACACACTGTCGTTAGCCAGCCAGGGGAGGGTGGGGGGGGGGGGGGGGTGCTGATTACAGCTGAGAAATGACTGTTTGCTCATAAGCACTGAAGAGAGAAAAGACAATGTGGGAGCCATTTTTATTTTTCTCTTTCTCCTTCTCCTTCTCTGCATTCTCTGGTGAAGAACTGCAGGCTCTTTGTGCTGGCTTGGCAGGGCCTGGTGTAGTCATACAGAGGCACAGATACAGAAGGAAAGACTGGGGGAAAAAAAGGTTGTTCTCCTATTTCTCTCTCTCTCTCTCTTCTTCTCTTTCTCCCTTTCACTGTCCCTCTCCCACCCTCACTCATTTCAAATGTCTCCCTCTCTCTCCCGCTCTTCCTGTCTCATGCTGTCCCTCTCCCTCGCTCCATCCCTCTCTCCTTCCATCTCTCCCCCTCTATCCCTCTTTTGTTTTCATCTAAACCTACAGCCAGTCTCAGATTTTAGACAGCCCTCCTTAATTCTCATTTAAAATCCCAGCATGCTCTGCTCTCTTCCTTCTCCCTTCCTTGAGTCACCATGTTTACACTCTTAGGATACATCTTGGTGTAGTCATTATACAGACTCATTTCAAATATAAATAGGACCACAATTCCCTTTTTTCTTTCCCCTCAGTTAGAGTAGAGAGTATTTAGAGTGTGCAAAAAAAAAAAAAAACTGCATGTGGGAATAGATTTGACTGCTTATTCAATGTAGCCTATAGGCACACAAGAAGGAAATGCAGTCTGTTTAGGTCTAATAGGAATATTCTGAAGAGAGGCATCTCAAACACACACACATACACAAAACATCATTAGCTAAATGTGTGTATTATGCAATATTCAAAGTGGGCATTACAATGTGTTTTGTAATATAAGCCTTCATTTTGTCTTTGCCACCCTGTGGACACAACTCTATTAGGCTGCACCCTATAGTAACAACCCCCCCCCCCCCCCCCCCCCTCTCCCCTACCCCTACACACACACACACACACATACTTACACACTTACAATGCCCTCTGAAGTGAAGCCTGTTCATTATTGATGCCACACACTTTAAGTGCCGTTATCACGTTCAGGCTCAGACGTGAGTCGGTTCAACCTTTCCTCCACCCACCACCTCCACCCAATCCCACTTTCACCAACACACTAGGGGATATCCCGCACACTCTTCAAAATAAAAGGTTTTCATTGGTCCCTGCAGGGGAGCTCTCTTCGGTTCAAAGAGATACCAGGTAATCAAATGTTTTACACAGGACCCCCATAGGGATGTACAGATGTTTTAGAGGTGTTCCACACACAATATGGGGCTAAAAGGATCTGGTTCTAGCAAACACAGAACCTTTATAGTTTCTAAACAGAACTGTTCATATTTCGAATAAAAAAGAAAAGGAAAATCTCTGACACTGAGGATCTTCAAGAGAGGGTGGAGCATTCAGAAGAGATAAAAACAGCAACGCCACGCAATCACAGACCACTTCTACAATCTTATGGAAAAATATGCTGGTATGTTTAATTTAGATGATTTTCCATAGGGCTCAATCAGAAGATGCTATGATATGGAATGGAAGATATGACTTGCAACAGATTAGACAAGCCACACTATCTCTTTAATGTAAATTTCTGCTTTGAAGTACATTTGCTTTGATTTCTTACTCATCTCTGTGCTATCAAGAAAAGGGGGAAAAAAGAAAAAAGAGAGAGAATAAGAGAGAGAAATAAATGATTAGCAGAAATGAGAATGTGTTTCTATTGAAACTGCGCACCAGGCTGTAGGGCCTTTGGGGAATTGGTCTGCCATGCTGTGGCTGTGTGCTCGGAGACAAATGGAGAACAATGAGCGCCCAGCGTGCAGGAATGACATCATATTAAACACAGGTAATTGGCTGTTAACCCCTCGCAGGCAGCCTAAGGGCGGGAGAGCCCCCTCCCGTGTTAATGCCCTCATTCACACAAGCCTGTACTGCTGTCTGTGACGCAGATACTGCAGGAGGGTAACCTACGGGTTACCAAAATGGTCTAGATCTCTGTCTCTCTTTCTCTGACTCTGTTTTTTCCCTGTTTCTCTTTCTAGATCTCTCTCTCTCTCTCATCTCTTTTTCTTTCTGCTCTCGCTCTCTGTCTTTCTTTGACCCATTCTTCTTTAGCCCCTTTTACTCTGCATCTTTGTTTCTTTTCTTTTGCTTCATCTGTTTGTTTCTTTGTTTCTACTCCCTTGTCTCTAAATCACACAAACATTTAACACAGACACACGCACACACGCGCACACACACACACACACACACACACACACACACACAGACGCACGCGCACGCACACACACACACAGACACACAGACGCATGCGCACGCACACACACACACATACACAGCCACCTCCAGACAAATATACTGTGATGTCGTAGCTACTGCTGCAGAAATAGACCTCCAACATCTGCCGTTTACTCTTTCAACTCTTGCTGCTGCTGCGGCTGCCGCTTTTGCCGACACACACAAACTGTATAATGTTGATTGAATCCCCTTCTTGGTATCCCACAATGCACTTGATGAGTTAAGGCCAGTGCCCCCGGGGCCCAATCTGGCTTTCCGCCACACTGTGCTGTGTCCATGAAGCACATACACCGAGATTATCCAATGACCCTTCATTTCGGTGCAGCCAGTGTGACCACACTATTAACCAGCAGGGACCCCTTGCCTCCCCTCAATTAAAGTGCTCCGCCAAGCATAGACCACTTCCAAGTGACTTTACACAAAGGGGGGTTGAATCAATATCCTTCCCTGCCATGAGTCAGAACCACGACCCTGACAACACGGACACGCCGAGAGAAGGGAAAAAACACGCATAACACAGACATAATGGAGCAATTATGACAAAGGAATGCATAATTAAGCGTCGGGTTATTGTTGGCACACTCAAAAAATAATAATTTGTTACTCCCGCAGGGGATGCGCAAGCAGGGCCTGCTGGTCTTGGCCAGAAACAGTAGGACAGAGAGAGGATGGCCATGTGTGAGAGTCCAAACGAGGGAGAAAGAGGGAGGAGAGGGGGATAGAGAGGAGGGAGAGAGAGAAAGAGAGAAAAAAAAGGAGGAGAGAGAGAGGCTCGCTTTGATTCAAGGTCTGCTACAGTGTGCCTCCCGCGACCTTGGAGATGGCCACCGCAATCTAAACAATGAGCTGATCCTTGACCATAAAAAAAGCACGTCACCCTGCTCAGTGCAAACAACCAGCAGTAATATGATCTACAGTGCTCACAGCTCCCTGGTTCTGCAGTGTTGCCAAAACAGTGTAGCGCCGGCTCATTATCGGGCTCCTCCACACAGGTGTGAGAGCGCCACACAGCCACCTGGAGCTGACATTCAGCAACCATTCAGTGCTTCTGACAGAGCTATATTTCACCTTAATTAAATTAACACCAAGCTATTCCTTCAAGCAACACACACACACACACACACAAACACACACACACACACACCAACATATACACATAATGACCATCTCCATCCCAAAATACACTTTTGAGTGTAGAGAGAGGCACCCATTTAGGTCACTGAGAAGCTTCAGATGTAATTTGTTGATGTGGTTCAAGCACATTTCCTAACACCCCCTCCCACATCAGACTGCGGTGGAAGCCTTATTACCATGGCCATATGTCCTCTAGGTAAATGCCACATGCAGACGGAGGCGACCAGATGTGCAGGTAAGCGACACCCTCCCTAAATTAACCCACTGGTTTCTATTCAAGGATCGACGATTTACTGTCCCTCAACTGGTAGATCTAGGGGCTTGGAGCACCAACATTATGTTTTTTTTTGTTTTTTTGGGGGGGCTTTTTATGCCTTTAATGACAGGACAGTGGAGAGTGACAGGAAGCGAATGGGGGAGAGAGTCGGGGTGGGATCCGGAAAGGACCACGAGGCGGGAATCGAACCCGGGTCACCGGTGCCCCAGCATTATGGTTTTGATTCCCTGGTAGATCAGATACTGAAAAGATGCATACTAATTCGCTATCCATGGTCCTGAAAGACCACCCTTTTTCCCATTTCCATGGTTAGCAGTTTTCAGAACGTGTCTCTGCTGGTCTGGCACGTATTTGTGACGACTGACGGTGATTACAGTAAAATGCGTCTTGGATCAGGTGTGGGGCTGTGTTACCTGTGACTACTTGCCAGTGCTCTAAATATGTCAGATTCCTGTGTCAGATAGAAGTGCTAATGTAAACACAGTGTATCATGGGAGCAGGAAGATGCAGGAAGCGTACACCTCTTCTTTTGATTATCACCTCTTAATTGACAAGAAACAGGTCATTTGGACCAGGATTCCCGTTCCAAGTCTCCGTCATGGCAATGAACTGGAACTGAAATTGGAACTTCTTTAAAGTGATAAAGACGAGAGCCTCATCAAACAAAGCAAGCTCTCATTCTTTCAACCCAGTTCCACGCTGGCTGGTGGCAGGCCAAAGAAGACTACCTGGCAGAGACAACAATGGCCCGCGCCAACTCAGACTGAAGGCTCCCCTCCTCTCCCGTGTGTTTTGCTCCTTCCACTATAGGAGCGCACACAACAGGAAGAGAGAGAGAGAGACAGAGAGAGAGAGAAGGAAAGATAGATGGAGAGAAAGAGAATACACTCAGAAACTGCTAAGAGACTGAGAGAGAGACAGAGAGAGCGGGGCACACTCAGAAAGCTCTAAGTGGGAGATGACTGCACAGCTGTCCTCTGAGCCAATATTTTACAAGAGAAGTCAAAAATAAACAAGGAAGAGAGAGAGAGAGAGAGAGAGAGAGAGCAAAGGAGGGAGACAGAGAGAAAGAGCAATGGAGAGTGTGAGAGAGGTGGCTACCCGCTTGTATTCTCATGCCTCTGCATGATTGGATACAAACTTCCACCATCCGACTCGCCGAGCTGAAAGCTGCTAGATTTGTGTGTGTGTGCTGGCAAGATGGGCTGCCTTTTTTCTTTGAGAGCGGAAGCCGCTGGAGAGGTATTATGTGTCTGCTGAATCCACCTTCACGCTCAGGCCTTCTCAGGGAGAGGTGTGTGTGTGTGTGGGGGGGGGGGGGGCGTGCATGGTGGTTATGTCAATAAAAAGAGTGGGCAAGCACACGCCTAGCTCTTTATGAGGTGCCAATACGGACAGCAAGATATAACCAGGAAAAAACTAGAGAATAGTGGCGCCAGTCAAAGAGGCTCCATTTAGATTCTTTCAGGGGAACCTGATTAAAAGAACCTAAATGGATGGTGTTTATGTCCACTACAGTATGCACATGAACAAGACTTTGAATATTTCTTGATTTTAGCACTCAAGAGGAGATAAAAAAACCATGATGTTGTTGCTGTTTCTCCCTCCTCAGCATTTCCAAAAGGCAGCGCAGTCTATAAAGACTAGTGCACCGTACACTTAACTTTATCTTTTATGGACCAGATTTATAAACAAGATCTGCCGTCTCCCTCCGCTCCAGACATCTGTGGGCCGAGGATTTAGACGACTTCGCAAATGGAGAATAAAAGAAAGGCCACACACAGCAGAACCATCTGTAATTTCTACGACTCACGCTTTTTTATCCAGCAATAAATCTTCATGTAAGACTAAATTAGTGCTTTCTTGGAGCGTAAGATAATTGCTATCATTTGGGGAGATCTTGCCCTCTTTCAGGAATTCTTATTAGATGCAATTATCTCTCTGCCCTGGCTAACTGTTTCTTTTAAAGATTGCATAGGTATCATCTCCACAAATCCACTTTGTTTTCTTTCTTAACGCCTCTGTTATTCATTACCATACAGAGGTTAAGTGTGCAGATGATCTGGGCCTCAGGATATGCCAGAGGTGTGCCGGATGTGGTACAGATGTGGGCCAGGTCCATTCAAGAGAACTATGCAATACCATAGCAGCCTCTTTCTGAGTGCTCCAAAGGCTGATGCAAAACCCAGAACAGTCTGGTGAAGGACTACATATTCTACCCTCGGGTTTGACCCTTTATTCAAAGACTGGCCAACACATAGTATTCAGGTGTCAACAGTACATATGGCCCCATTTTTATCAGTCACTGACACACACTGCCTGTGATGTGCTGTATTACACCATGTATCCACTGACACTAATACCAGGCAGGTTTCATAAATCAAGACAATATTACACTGAGTGAATAAGAGGCTGCTTTATAGAGCTTGCACAGAAAGTGTGGGAACCCCATACATAGTCTGTGTTTCATCACAAACACACCATTAGGCAGTGTGACACATTGATTATCTGGATGCACCAGCCCTTTGGTATTCTGTACTTACAGAACCCATTAGCTTACAGTGTTCTGGGCACAAGGAGCTCTTAGTTAAACTGGAACACCACGGTGTCAGCATGCGGTTGCCCTTTATTTCTTAAAATATTACATCAGCAGTAAAGTTAAACTGTACAATACAAAACATTGCTACACTGCAGGTACTGTAAGTAAAATGTAGCCTATGAATATCATAAGTAAGTTATATGATAAGCATGTTTACTGTCTTACAGATGACGTGCTTTAATTAAAGTGAGCATGACTCATTTGTATATGTCATGTTTTTATCGACAGCTAAATAGCTGACATTTTTTAGGACACATCAGCTTCGTCTACACAGTACAATGAAGTTCAAATTTAAAAGTTCAAGTTTAAAATATTTTTTTAATTATTAATTAAAAAATGATAACTGTCTGTCAGAGCCGTTCCTACATTCTCAGGCGCGAAGTCAAGATGGGTGAACTTTTGACACGGATAAAGAGGACTGTTCATTGCGAAAATCAAACTTTGCCTCTGGACAAAGCTGTGTTTGAAGCTGATAAGACCTCTGCCCCCGCCTCCCCACAGTGCAGGCCTCGTTCAGCTACTGCATGAAGAAGACATACAGCGGGAATGAATTAAAAAGACACTCTCGAATATGTCACGTTTTGGGACTAGCGTGCGCACAGGCTGGCTTTACTGTTTGTGCTCAGCGGTCCCACTGGTGTCGGGAGGTTAAAGCAATCGGATTCCACATCCGCCGCCACGCCGTTCCTGTCTACTGGGCCACGGATAATGAGACCAGCCGGTCATTGCGATCCTTCGCTCCATTAATTCCGACACCGTGACTGGCCGGGCGATGCTCATTAAAAGATCGCATTACCCTGGCGCAGTGGGAGCAGGGAAGGAGCCGAGCGCGGCGCTATCCATGGTCCTGAAAGAGAGGATTGCGAGACGTCTCACCCTACGACCTCTTTATCCGGTCTCACAGGCGTGCAACCCATAGGCCTACTTATCGCGAGTGGTAGACCACCCTTTTTCTCATTTCTGATGTTAGCAGTTTTCAGAGCTCGTGTCTGCTGGTATGGCACGCATTTGTGACGCCTGACGGTGATTAAAATGTGACTTGTGTCAGGTGTGGGGCTGAGTGACGTGTGAAGATCTCTGATTGCAAGGCTTTTGAGTTACGGAGGTCCGATCTGCTGGCCCAAGAATAGCAGAAGTTTGTGAATGAGGCTGGTTTCCCAGAGAAAGAGAGAGAGAAAGAGAGAGAGAGAGATTTAAATGAGTGGGCTGTCTTCATGTGCTGAACAAAGGGACACGCTAAGTAAAAGTTCACTCCACACAGGGAATAAGGTCTAGTTTTGCATGAGATAACACGAAGGAAGATATTCTTCATAAAGTCATCATGCCCCGAGAGTTCCGTGTGTGAGACATGAAAACGCTGAAAAATATATGGGTTTAGTCAAGACATATTTGTTATCACTATTCTCACTTCTTGTTGTGGCTTCTCATGTGATTAAGCTTAAGATCTGAGCACTGAGGTCCTTGTCTAACTGCTGAGAGAGTGTTACTTAACGAATGACAAAAGCTAATAGATGATGGCTGCTGGTCCATGGGGATAGTTGTAGGCTTCACATACTAAAGGGAGCATGTTTCTTCACCAATAATATCTTATTCTCTGATTAAGATTTAAAATACTTCCAATCTATTTCCACAGAAAGTTATTTGTAGCCTAAAGTTTGCAGAATGTATAAATGTAGCATTTAAATTGTTAGCATTTCAAGCAAATCACCATTATCTGGAGATTTGAAATACCCAAAACAAAATCATGGACAAAATCATGTCTTACTAGCTTTCTATGATGGTAGAATAATCTATTAACAGCTTGAGCACATGCAATTGGATATTTGCTCCATTTATTTTGCCACCCACGTTACATTAAAATAGCTTCACCATAAGCAATACGACTGAGCTCAAATTTGCTGAGAGAAAACTGTTGATACAACATGTGGAGAGGAAATCATTTTTTTCCTGTTTGAGAAAAAAAGTTTTGCATGTATCAAATCAATTTATCTCATATTTGTATTCATTTACATAAGCTGCCATTTGCAGCAGAGATAATTCTTAATGAATGTGACACGAACCGCATATGAAATAGACTGCCTGAAAAAAAGCACCTTCTTCCTCTCCTAGCATACTGTATGTAGGACAAGCCAAACTCCACCACTGACAGTTACCCCACAAAGAGTATCCATCCTCCCGGAGCCGTCGCCTTCGGAAAAGACTCCCAGTTCATTATCTTTGCCAGAAAAAAAAGATGCTGTTAATTAATCAAAGCGTAGTAAGCACTGTCAACTTGTTCCCTTTGATTACAGCTGACATCTTGTCTCAGTGCAGAAGTATTCAACATGCCTCCCACCAACACAACACAACCACGGGAAAATCTCGTCTCCTCATCGGCCACCCCACAATGCGTGGGGGCACACCCTCGAGTAATCATCTCCACCACAGCGATGCAGATGCCATCCATGCTCCAGAGTACAGCATTGCCCCATGTGCCCAGAGATCCCTACCCTTTAGAGTCAAATGAATTGAGGTGAAACTAGTGGCCTGGGGCATCTCAGCAGGAGTTAAATCTCCAAGACCTTCCACAGGGAGCGATAATGGCATTAACCAACATGTCAGCGGTGCATGGCGAACAGCATAGATTAGTACCATCTCTTTTTGTGTCTTCGCACCATCTCCCTTGTTTTATTTAGGCCATTTATGAGGTATGGGATATTTTTGAAGGTTCCTTTTTCATAAATCATCAAATCGTCTCTTGCAGCCGGTATTACTGCTTCATCCTTATGAAAGATGAGGATTTGCAGGATAATTGTGTTGTTTGACTTACTTTGTATATCAGACAAGTAAATCAGACTGCCTCCAGGCTCTGAAAACTTGCTGCTTTGTTTATGCTGTTGTTTCATTTTGTTTGACCATGCAAGTGCCTGTGCCTGTGCCTGTGCCTGAAGACCCCGCATAAACAGGGCCTCTTGTGGAGTAAACCATACGTTCATCCATGATCAAACACAAGGATTAGCAATACAATTGTGTGGCTGGATATAATATGCGCGGTATCACCGAGTCAACCTGCCGCGGGACTCTGAAAACTGGCTGTGCGCAGTGTACACACAACTACTTTTAGAGCCTCCAGCAGCTTCCACACCTCAGCCTGCCGCACAGGCGGGGAGCTGGGCCTTATCACCTGGCAAGGATGCCGGGCTGAAAGGAAGAGGCGGCATTGCTCATTACTGTTTAGGGAGATAAGGCAGAAATGGCTTATTGTGAG
>NC_055960.1:21602174-21604674 GCF_018492685.1 Alosa sapidissima | reverse complement strand
GTTTGCACAGTAAAAGAGACAGAATCCTTAAGGCTTCCAATAATATTAAATCGGTGTGTTTGTCATGAAAGGCAAGTATTGGTTTAAGCCTCCTTTTCAGTTTCTCAGGTTTAATAAATAACATCACTCTCTTAGCGTATAATTGCATTTATGAAAACATCTGACATTGGAGTATATGATATGTGTAGGCATATATTGTCACTTAGTTATGAGTCAGGTTAATTAATTGTGAAATTTAAACTGCATGCAGGCAAATGCGTAAAAAAGAGAAATACTGAAAAAACTTCAATAAAACTGAACCAGAAGTCAGGATGATAGTGTCTTACACACATCATGGACAAACACTGTGAAATGCCTAACAACAACAACAACAACAACAACAAAAAAAAAAAGTAAATTCGACAATCAATCAATCAGAGCTAAATTGGGGGTGCATCCACAAAATGAAGGTGAAATATCATATAAGCAAGTCGGCTCAGCACATCAGCAAAGCACCAGCACAGCTTGTGTCAGCCCACTGCTGAGCAGATGACTGAGACCTTGAGTACAATATCAAGCTCTCACTGGCCACTTCTAATGAAGCAAAAAGCATTCTGTGCAGGAAATATACACCATTTGAAATCATTTCACACACAGACACACACACACACACACGCACACACAGATACAGACACAGACATGCATACAAACACGCATGCAGAAACACACGCACACACACACACACACACACACACACACGCATTCCCACACACACACACACACACACACACACAGATACAGAAACAGGCACACACACATTCACACACAGCTAGAGCCAGCCTCCTGTTCGGCACTTCGACTTATTTTCCCCTTGCTGCTTAATTATTTATTTTCTTCCTGACTCCACTAGACTCACACACACACACTCACACACACAGGCACTCTTACTTTGTCAGCGTGTGTGGGAATTCGAATTGATTCCTTGTGCATTTCTAATACAGTTGCTGCGCCTCGCCCCACCAAACCTATCGACAGCCATTTCTAACGCGGCCTTTGTTTTTTCCCTGTCTATATACTCATCAGGCAGAAAAGCCCTCCTTTTTTCAGACTCGTTACAGCGGGCATGTTTACACACACACGGGGCAAATCCCCCCGCTAAGACAGACATTTATGGCTGGAAAAAGCCTCCTAATCTGTTGACTCTGCAATACATTAGCACTCCTAAATGGCAGACAATACAACAAAAAGGGTCATGTTAGAAACAAAAAGCAAGGGCTAAGCTAAACAAGGCACACAATGTTCGTCTTTGTATCGGGGCATTAGGGACTTAAAGCCTGAGTATGTTGAAAGACATTGTTGCAGGTTTGATGTGCGTAATGCTTAAACTGACTTCTCTCTCAGAATAAATTGGAGCTGGAGCTTATTTTGAGCAGGGAGCAGAGGGAGTGTTTTTCGAGCTGCTTTCTGCCCATTGTCCCATTTCTGCGGCTTGGTTGCAAACCAAACTCACAGTTTTTACAGTTAATTAAGCCAGCAAGGAGTCTGGAATGTTCATGCGCGTGTCATTCTCCAACCGAGCCAGAATGTAGGGCCTGACTCATGAGAAATGAAACGAGGACAGCCACGGAAAATATGACTTTGAGAACAAAAAAACACACGCTCACACACACCCATACACATACACATTCATCTACCAAACACACAACCACACACATCCGTCCATAATCACAAACACAAACGTCCAAACATGCACATGCACATACACATACACATACACAATACACAGACATGACCTAAACACATACACACATGACATACACCCAAGAGCACACACATACAGATACACACACACACACACACACACACACACACAGACACACTCACACAAACACACACACATCTATATTCTGTCCACTTTGCCATCTCTATCCTTACTTTACCCTACCACCTCTCAGACCAGACAGTGCACTCTCTGGAGTCAAAGCCAACATCCCAACAAGTCCCCCCCCTCCTCTCCCCTCTCTCTCTCTCTCTCTCTCTCTCTCTCTCTCTCTCTCTCTCTCTCTCTCTCTCTCTCTCTCTCTCTCTCTCTCTCTCTCTCTTTGCGAGTGTCTGACATTACACCTCCGCCTGAAAACCACCACCCAGGCCATGGAGAGAAGAGTCCGGCCGTCTCAGGCGACCAGAGAACAGCACGTAGGAGAGTGCATTAGTCCGCCTGGATCGCACTTCACCATCAATTAATGAGAGCTACTGCAGCATGTCCATCCAGTCACACTCTGTTCCCCCCTCTACCCTTTACACACACACACACAAAATAGTACCTCCTTCTGTTCTCCTCTTCACCCCTACACACACACACACACACACACACACACACACTCGTTCTCTCACTCTTTCATACCTCTCTCTCACACACACAGACACACACAACACAACACACACACACACACACACACACACATACAACTACCTCCTCCCTCCCACACAGGCACAGTAATGGGGGGGTGGGTGGTCCATT